>NW_003852583.1:1044171-1060295 GCF_000181295.1 Otolemur garnettii
GGGAGGGAAAGAGAAGCGGGGGAGGGAAGGAGACGCGGGGGAGGGAGATGGTTTATTCTGCTCTCAGGCAGGGCTTGAGCATTTTTTCCAAACCTGTTTCAAACTTACCTGAACATCAAAATCTACCCACAGAGTTGCCATCTTGAAGGTCATGGGGCAGTTGGGTGCCACTCTGTCCTGGCCGTCTGCACAGAAGTTGGCCTGAGTCTCCCAAATGATCAGTTCCCATGCAAGGTGGCAGAAAACCTCCCACAAGTTCCAGTACTGGCTTCATTATAAACAGATTTAAAATATCACTTCATCCCAACACTGTCCCCAGTTACACCCCCACTGCTCCTTTTAGTGTTAGAAAAGTAAATTCTGCTGAAAATGACAACGTGGCATGGGAAGGAGACAGGGCTCCCCTGGGAATGGCAGAGCAGCCCCCCAGGTGTGTGGGGATGGGGTGGGTGGGCAGAGAGCACGCTCAGCTGAGCCCTGTGGCCTTTCTAACTCTCATGCTGTGCCTCTGAGATCCCTCATTCTCAGATTTCCCACTCCAGATGAGCAGGATGGCACCTATATTTTGGAGTTCATGACACTTTTGCTGAATGAACCAGAAACTTTAATTTTTCTGTTGGTTTTTTTAGAGATGGGTCGCCACTCTGTCACCCAGGCTGGAGTGCAGTGGCATCATCATAGCTGTCTGCAACCTCCAACTTCTGACCTCAAGCAACTCCTGCCTCTGCCTCCTGAGTGGCTGGGACCATAGGCATGCACCACTACACCTGGCTACTTTCTTTTATTTTTTATAAAGATGAGATCATATGGTGTTGCCCAAGCTGGTCTCAAACTCCTGGCCTCAAGCCATCTTCCCTTCTCTGCCTCCCAAAGTGCTGATCTGCTGTGCTCTGCAGAATGGTTTGCTGGGCATAGAGAAAAATGTATTGATGTGCAGTGACGTGTTAAGAAAATAGCCACAATTAAGTATCAAAAGTGAATGTTCCAGTAGAAAAAGGGCAGAGTCCTATAAGAATCCATGACAATATGTGTCAATACGTGGCTCAAATAGGGTCAAGAGACTCCCTTAAAGAAATTACTGTTAGAAAATTGAGTATGAAGTCTAGTGTACATCCCTAACCTGCTAGTAATTAACCTAGAAGGGCAGGAGCGGGCCACTCGGGTGTGGGTGAATAGCTTGGGGAACGGAGCTCTTGGTCCTGGTTGGGGCAGATGGCAGTACACGGAGGCCCTCGGCTGAGACTGGACAATGCGGGGCCTTGGGAACCATGAAAGAATGCAGGGTGAGTTTTCAAGAGCAACGGAAGGCCATTGAAGGTGCAGGCAGAGAATCCTGTGGTCCACTGGCTGAATTTAATGTGACCTGCAAGGAAGACAGTGGGTTGGAGCAGACCAAGGTTCTGGGAGGACCCCAGCCCATGCCTTGGTGGAGGCTGCAGGAGGCCACAGTGGCAAGGGCACTCAGGGTTGGCAAGTGAGAGGGGAAACAAGGTCTGAAGGAAGCGTCCTGGAGATGCAGTGAGAGTCGGAATCTGGGGGCAGAAGCAGGGTGGACAGCCTGGTCTCTAATCCCATTCCCACAAGGAGTGGGCGTGTGCCCTTCACTGATTAGGGATCCTGGAGGAGGCGGCTTATAGTCTAACACTGGCTCTTTTCTCTTAAAGAGTCACAACTTTCTAGCCCTATAGGGTTACAAGGGAGCTTTTAAAATATTTTATATAGGACACTGGTCTAGAAAAAATCTGTTTAGGTAAGATCTCAAAGCACAGGAAACAAAAACAGAAATAGATGCAAGGGATCACATCAAGATAAAAAGCTTCTGCACAGACAAGAGAACAACCGAGTGAAGAGGCCACCTACAAAACAGGAGAAAACATTTGCAGAGCACTCGACTGACAAGGGAGTAATAGCAGATTATATAAGGAGCTCGAACAACTCAATAGCAGCAAAACAAACAACCTGTTTAACAAGTGGGCAAAATATCTGAATAGACATCTCTCCAATGAAGGCATACAAATGGCCAGCAGATATTAGAAGAAATTCTCAACGTCACTGAGAATTGAGGACAGTCCAATCAAAACTGTAATGAGCTATGATCTGACCCCAGTGCAAATGGATTTTATCAGCAAGACAGGGAACATGCATTTTGATGAGGATAGGAAGAAATGGGAAGCCTCATACTAGTTCATGAGAATATAAATTAGTACAGCCACAGAGGACAGTACAGAGACTTCTCAGAGAGCTGAAAACAGCAGGACCATGAGGTCCAGCAATCTCAGTGCTGGGTCTACAGCCCCGAGGAAGGAAATCCAAAGGCTGAACAGATTATCTGCATCCCATGTTCACTGCAACACTCTTCATATAGCCAAGACACTGAAGAACAGAAAAAGAAAGCATGGCCTATATACACAATGGAATAATCATCCATGAGGAAGAAAAATCTGGTCATTTTCAGCAACATTGATGCATAGAACTGGAGTCCATCATATTCAGTGAAAAATCCCAGGTACAGAAAGACAAGTATTGTGTATTCTCACTCGTACGTGGGAGCAAAAAGCGTGACTCTCGTGGAGTAGGGAAGAGAATGGTGGTTACCAGAGGCTGGGAAGAGAGAGGAAGCTGAAGAGAGGGCGGTTGATGGGGACGGACCGAAACCAGCTGGAGAAGAGCTAAGACCTGGTGCTCAAAGGAGAGTCAGGGAACCCAGTTAGAAATGTACTGAATAGTTCAAAATAGCTGGAAGAATTACAGTGCTCCCAACGCAAAGGAAAGATAGGCTTCAGGTGATGAATAAATATCTTCAGTGCTTATTTGATCATTAGACCTTGTAAGCATTTATCAAAATATCACCTATACCCCCCAAATATGTACAACTCTTGTGTATCAGTAAAAATGACTAAATTTAAAATAAACAAACAAAAAAAACAGTTTCTGCAGAAGATAGACTATGGCGTTCAATTCAAGAGCATTCCCTTTAAGGGTCATGCACCAGATTACAATGCTTTGATCAAGGATGGATGGGCAGCTTGTGAGCAGGTGGTCTCGTAAGATTATAATGCTGTATTTTCCAGGACCCTCTGTGTTCAGATTTGTCGTGATCCACAATACTTACCATTGCGTTAAGATTGCCGACAGTACTCAGCTCAGGACCATGCCACACAGTTTTGTGGCTTAAGTACAATGGGCTAGACCCCACAGCTTGGGCATGTAAGGCTGTACCATTTGGCTGTGTACAGACACTCTATGATGTTTGCACAAGGACAAAATCTCCTACAGATGCACTTTCAGAACATACCCCAGGGTAGAGTCTGTATTTTTGTCTTCTGAACATTATCCAGACACATGTATTGATACAGTTACAGTTTTGGCATGTAGTAATTAGTAGGTGGGAGGGTGTGGTCTTCACAGCACCTTCAACTTCTCAAGAGAATTCACTTTTATGTAGGCAACTTCTCCTGTGATGAGAACCCACCTAAAACAAACTGGCTTCTGGCTGTTTGCCGAGATGGGCTCGGAGAACGATATGACAGGGCTGAACCAGAGATGGGAAGAGAAGGAAAGAAGCCTGCTTTGGTCTCCATAATCAAGGGAATTGGTCAGGGAAAGCAGAAAACAGTCACAACTGGAGCTGGTGAGAAAGATTATTTTGAGGGTGGTGCCTGTGGCTCAAGGAGTAGGGTGCCAGCCCCATATACCAGAGGTGGTGGGTTCAAACCCAGCCCTGACCAAAAACCACACACACACACACACACAAAAAAAAAAAAGAAAGAAAGATTATTTTGATATGTTTGGCAGAAAACTGGGGACTGTAGCAGTCAGGACAGACAGAATTATGTTGCAGTAACAAACATCCCCAACCACAGCCACAACATCTCAGTGGCAAACTAATAAACAGCAAAGGTTTATTTTTCAATTATTTTCACATGACCATCTTGGAGCTCTTTTCTGAGCCATTGTCATTCTCACTGGACTGACCAGCAGATGCCCACAGAGTTTTGCCCATCACTTCAGCCCTGAGAAGGAAGAGCCTCAGAGGCCAGCACTGAAGGCTGCCACTTTAGCCTAGCGACCCCCGGGAGCTCAGCAGGGCAGGGCTTAACTCAAGGAAGGGCCATGCCTTCTGCTTCAGGAGGGACGGGATGTGATACCTGAACACGGCAGTGGATTATGCTGCTTAATTACCTTGGCCAGGTGCTGCCTCCCTCAATGTCACACATAGTCCCCTGTCTGTGGGGTCACAGGGGTCACATAGGGTCATCTTCTCACATAGTCAATTCTGACACACACTTCTCTCCACTGAACTTCAGGGCCTCTCATGTCCTATGAGAGCATTTAACTTCAATTTGTTAGTAATTAGCAATTAGTCCTTAGCTATAATTTACTGGTACTTAACTAATATTAGTCAACCAAGATCAGCACACTACTTGCAGCTGTAGAAACATCAGACATTCCCTATGAGGGTTCCCATGTGCAGACTATTTTCCGAAGCAAGAGCCTGTCTGTTCTCAGAAAGGCACCTTCTCATCTTCCCGAGTTTCCCCGTCCTGTTGAGAGAAGAGACCTGTCCTTGGGACACTGGGATAAAGAACAAAGACATAGGCAGGGCCATTGTGCCGAGACACAGTGTGGACACAGGCTTGTGTCCCCTGCCACAACCTTGCACCTCCCCCCATGCCCAGAAATCCCCTAGCACACAGTAGGGCTGTGGACAGCTGCGGGGAATTCTGCAGAGACACAGCAAAGCCACCACTCCAGATTCTGATTCTCCCCTCTCCGCCCACCTTCTCAATGCTGCTGACTCTGTAGAATTTGGATAAAGTTGGGCACTGACGTAAGAAAAGGCCTGAGAAAATCTGGCCTGTTTTCTTTATACCAATATGAAAAGAGCACATATCACCCCATGGTTCGAAACTTAAATATTGTGTCAGCAGCCTTGAGAAATGGCTGAGAACGTGGGAGGCTCCTAGCAGGTGGGCAGGCGTGGAGAGGGGGGTGTCTTAGTCACTCCATGGATGAGCCCGGCATAAAATAGGATCTGCCTCATAAGGTGAAGTGAGTTAGTGCCTGGGTAATGCCTGGAACACAGCCCGACCTGTAGTAAATGCCTCCAGCTGCCATTATTCATGTTTTCCATGTTTTTATTATTTTTACCACCAATATTAGATATTCCATATTTGTAGTTGGAAGCTTTTAAGGAAGTTTCATAAATGTTTTGAATGCATGGGAAAGAGTTTCCAGAATGCTCTCTGGTGCCTGAGGACAACTCCCCGGCACGCTGTGTCTCTGCATATCAGCAACTGTGCACTTGATACCCTCACAGAGCAGGCTAAGGGCCTCCCTGGCATCCTCATCCACCCCTTTCCTCTAGTCATTCTTCAACCAGTTAGTGACACCCAGGAACGGGGCATCAGATGTTTGCCAACCTGGACAGGTCATCTGTGCTCTGCAGCAGGGAGTGCTCAGAAACCACCTCCAGAGCCCTTGCAGGTGCTGCTGGGAGGAGCCATAAACTGAAGGAAGACAGAAGGCCCCAGGTCACACAGCTGGAGTGAGGAGACAGAAGGCCCCAGGACACACAGCTGGGAGTGAGGAGACAGAAGGCCCCAGGACACACAGCTGGAGTGAGGAGACAGAAGGCCCCAGGACTGACAGCAGGGAGCAAGGAGACAATCTCTACCAGTCACCGCTGGAGGAAAAGCCAGTAACTCCTATCTGAACTTTTCATTCTATGTGGATTCATAAGCGTTCTCAGTGACCTTGATGTTCTTGTAGATTAATTTTCAGCCCCCCTTTTAAACTTTTTACTCTTGAGTATAATTTGAATCAAATAGTTTACATAACAAAGACCAGGCTAATTAAAATCCTCTCTCCCTCCAAGGACCTGAGGCCATATCACCACCCATTGCCTACTGGCACATCACTGGGGACAAGACTCTAGTCTCAGGCAAATCCTTCTTCCCTGAGGCAAATCCTTCCTCTGCTGCCCCTGCCACTCCCACATCCTTATAGCACAGAGATGCTTGGTCAGGAAGCTTCTGGGAAGGCTCTTACAAGTATCCCCCTAACAGCAGCCCCCAAGGTAAGAGGTCCAGCCCAGATGACAGCCACACAGAGCTGTTCCATTATGTTCCTCCAGAGCAGGAGTGTCCAACCTGTGGCCCACGGGCCATATGCACCCAGAATGGCTGTGAACGTGGCCCAACACAAAACTGTAAACTTACTTAAAACATTGTGAGATATTTTTGTGATTTTCTGTTGAAACTCGATCACATGGTCCTCGAGTATGAACTTTGTCAACAACAATGTAGTGTCACAATGTCACACATTTGCACACCTGCGGGCCTCAGTTTCACAGCTGTGTGTGGCTTCCAGAGCATCATCTACCCAGAGCAGATGGTCTGATTGACGCCATCAGACATTGCGTGTGCCCGTGGTGATGTGGAGAGGCAAAGATTGGCGACAGTACTTCAGCCTCCCACTGCACCAGTAGGATTCAAAGTTATGTAGGAGCAGGGTGAGAGTCTCATGAGATCATTAAGTTGCCTACTACACTTCAGGGCACCTCACACATCACCCACCCTACTTGAGAATCAGCCTCCACCTCGCCCTGCGTCAGCAGCCGAGATGTGGAAGGGCTGCTTCCTATTTTCCTGTAGGTTAATGTGCATAATGCAAGTAAATCTAGTCCCTTATCTATTATTCCTTCTTATTCCAGCATGGCTTCTGCAATGCCGCAAAGGAAAACACAACCCTCTTGAATTTGTAGGGAATTTGTGCAAGTTTTCAAGGACTATGACTGTTACATGGAAGCAGGTGCTGCCAACTTTGACACCCAGGAAGGACGATGTCGAGAGGACAAACAGCAAAACTGAAGAAAAGTCAGTCTTCTCCACAAAATGGTTTTTAAAACTTACAAGTCAGACTGATTCCATTGTAAACCTAGTTATGTGGCAGCTTATTTAGTAGCAAAGATCAAAGCATTTAGTGATGGTGAGGTGACCGAGGGATGTGCAGAGGGCACGGCAGATACGATCTGCCTGATAAAAGTGGGGATGTTTCTAAAGTCAGTTTGCCCCGTCATGTAACTGCCCCCCCAGCTGCCTGGTGATTCAGGAAAATGTGAAATCTATTAAAAGAAGTTTGGAGAGTAAAGCTACTAAGTTTAAATTCCATGCTTTGGTGAGGGATGCCAGCAGTGATGCTACATCAACTTTGGTTGGTTCAACTTTATTAGAGGAATTGATGACGAAAATAATGTCAAGGAAGAAATGACTTGCTCAATGCCATGGAAACAGGAATTTTTTACGAAGCAGAAACACATGCATTAAAGTAATTTTCTTTCTCCATTGTCAAGTTATCTGGCATAATTACTGATGGTGCCCCAGGGATGGTAGATGAAAGAGAAGGACTTATAAAATTAATGGAAAATGCTGCCATTGCCTCCCCAGACTCATGCTTGATGGAGTATCAGTCCACAGGACAGCAGGAAGATTTATGAACAAAAGCTTCAAAAATGAATATAACATCATGCAAATGTCATATGACCGTGGATTTCATAAGGGCCAAGGGATTGAATCATTGCCAATTCCAGGAATGCTTTACAAGTATCGATGCTGACTATGGAGATGTGATTAACTTTTTGGAAGTAAGATGGCTAAGGTGGGGCCAAATGTTGAAAAGTTTTAATGATTTGTGGCATGATATGGAGTTGTATGGTGTCAAAAACCAAATTTGGGTCAAAACTTAACAATGAAAACTGGCTCAAGACTTAGCATTTTTAGTAGATTTAACCACTGGCTTAAATGAATTAAACATGGTCTTCAAGGTGAAAACCAACTTATCAATACAAGGTTTCAAATCACAACAGCATCCCAAATGGAACTGAAATCATGGCAGGCTCAGACTCAGGTAAACAAGGCTGTGCGCGTTGGCCCATCGGTCAAACCCAATCTGTGAATGCTGAAAAAGACGCAGCCTTGCTTTTTGATTTGACACAAGAATTTGAAAACAGATTTCAAGATTTCTGTGAAAACAATAAACATTTTGATCTCTTTGCAACCGCATTTTTAGTAGATATGAATATTACCTGCCAATTTTCAAATAGATTACACCAAGCTGCAATCTAACGTTCAACTTAAAGAAAATTTGATCACGTCTCTTTACTGGACTTCCGTAGGTCCCATCTGCCTGGAGACAAGTGAGTGAAGCCATTGCAGGAAAAATCACAGCCAAATGCCTGACAAGCACCTGAGCTCTCACCAAGCATGTCAGCCGTCAGACCAGACAGCAGAGAGTGACAATGTCAAAAACCCACTGGCTTTATGTTGCCCACTTTTCTTCTACTTTTATAATAAAAAATATCAAAATACATTTTATTTCTTAGATATGTACATTTTCTATATCAGCAATCGCCAACTAGGGACTTGCTCAGTGATTCTAAAAGACCCTCTGAACAGCCTCTGCATGATCAGGATTATTTCGGGAGGACGTTTTTGCTTCTCTGCGCTGCTGGACATCCTGAAAGTTACTCGTGGATCCTTTTTGTTGCTCCTCAGCTTTCATTAGTGTTTATGTGTCTATTGTCCAGCCGAGGACAACTCTTCTTCCAATGTGGCCCAGAAAAGCCAAAAAGTCTGACGCTCTTGTCAAAATAACAGCTACAATAAAAATAGCAGCCAAAAAAAAGCAAGACTTGCTGTTTATCTTCTTGGTGAAATGCAATACAGCATCAGGCAGAGCGGCCCCACCTGCACACCCGGATCACACAGGCTGTTGTTGGTGGCTTCATCTCTAACTCCTCCAGGCCACTAAACATCAATTACCTGGCCAGGTGGAGCCGAAGACAGCTCTCAAGGGCCTCTCAGGGCTTGGGGACAATCTGTCTCGCCCTGGCTCTAGGCAGAGTCCGCACTGGTGGGTAAGAAAGAGCCTCCCTATAGGATCTCAGGCCAAGCCTCCCCGACCTCCTGAGTCTTACCCTGAGCCTAAGCTGTCATCACTGCGGGACACGGTCCCCTGACTCCCTCGGAGCCATCTCAGTACAACTCACTGTGAGGGGCAGACAGGGAAATTGGTCCCCTACTCAGCACGGTTGCCTTTTCAAGGACAGATTACATTTGTCCATAAAGGAAATGCATTTTTGTAATGTATTTTGATGGAAGGAGTCTACAAAAATATGTGGTCTTCGTCTTCCAACAGCAATTCCTCTAGATTATTAAGAGCACCTGGATAAGCTTGGTGAGGTGCAAACTGCCTAAGCTCGGGGGTTTGGGACACCCTCACAGCAACCTGCAGACCTGACTTCATCCTTAGAAAAGTGTTTTCACCTCCTTTCAAGGGACAGGAATCTCAGCAGATCCTCTGGTGGTCTGAGAAAGCCCAGTTTCACTTAATCTACAAACCTGGACAGAAGCATTCTGTTTCATTTTTGATTTGGGGGATAAAAATGGCTTAAAAACGCATTTTAATCTCTACACTTAACTGGGATAAGAATGCAGAAAGTCTCTTCGAAACACAAAGAGCATTTTTTACTTCGAATAAACCACCCTCATTGACTGAAGTGCTCACAAGCTTTGCCAAGACTCTCAGGGGTGATTGAGGCCCTTTGTACTTTGCGGGGTACACCATGGCTATGTCCTCCCACCCACATCTCACTTTGCACATGAATCAACACACAGCGAGGGCTGGCCGGGACCCACTCAGATGGCGCCTTCTGATTGGGCCCTTCCCTGCTACAGGGCTTAGCAAATGTCACTGCCCCTGGGTGGCAGGCCCCAGCAGCCCGCTATGCATGGTGAGGTGTGTGGACAGGGATGTGTCTCCAGTCACTGTCATGCCTCCCAGTGGCCCCCAGTGCTGTGATCCTCCTCTGATTCTTTGCAAATGGTGGGATGCAGATGTAACTGGAGATCATTCTACCCACTCTCCAGAGCCACAGTCTCCAAGTGAGCGCCCTGGAGGCCCCCTCCTCCTGCTGAGCGGTGGGGCTCCCACACCCACAGTAAACACTGAGGCCTGGAACACAGCATGTGGGGACACAGAGTAAAACAGGGCGGAGTATGTTCTCAATTTGAAAATGTTTGTAATTTATTGAAAAAAATATTTCATGCCTAAATCGGCTAAATTAAATGTAAGCACATATTAAATTCAGCAAAAATCTATAGACCTAATTATTTTAAGTTTAATGTAGAGATTAGGTAGAATTTTGTTACTAAACTAGTTTGAGAACCACTTGAAAGGGTGCAGTAACAACGGGCAATTAAACAGGAAATTCTTGTCCCCTTCAAAGAGGAGAGGATGAGAACAGAGGCTAAAAAGGATAAGGAAAGAGAGAAACTAGGAGACACTGCCCAGAACGGGCAGCAGGATTTACCAATTCAAAGGGTGTGGAAGGAGAGGGAGGGAAAGGTGGAGCCTGATTCCCTGGGGAGAAAAGGGGACTTTTGAAATGACAGACGTTGTCTGAAAATGAGGATCAGGGAAGACCTTGGTCTTGCAGTCTCTGAGCGGTAACTGGACTTGGAACTACAACCCTCGTTCCCAATCAAACACATCACAGGCGGGAATTCGGGGGTGGGGGGGTGGGGTGGGCTCCAGCCAGAGAGGGCAGCGGGAGCAGCACAGAGCTGGAGAAGGGGGCAAAGTTGGTCTCAAGAAATTTCAACAAGTGAAAATCTTGAGTTTGTCCCTCAGATATCCGCACCTGGGCTTTTAGTCACTTTCTTTACACTTTGCCCACTTTATTACTCTATTTTTTTAAGAATTATATATATATATATATATAGTTAAGTCTCACTGGTGACATTTTAAGGAAATCGTGAAGTAGCATATTAATTCCTCAAAAGAGACAGGCAAGAAAACCTCCAAGCCTGAAGGACCTGGGCACCACCCCAATCAAACTGTCTCAGAACTGGGACATAGACCAATTAGCACTTCTTTAAATGAAGAGGCTGCTGAACATCATGAAACATGCGATTGTTCAAACGCTTACTGAGTGTCTTTCCTCCCACAATTCAAATATTATCCAAACCAGTGATTAAAGTTAAAAACTGTTTCCAATAAATAACTCTCATTGCAAACTGCCTTTCAATTACCAAATTATCTGTGCTATTGGCCATAATCAGGCCACAGATGAAGTGGGCAGTGGAAAAAGTAATTCAGTTTCCAGCTTCGGGATCCTCTTCCCCCCAATTAACACGAAGGACATACCTGCCACAGGCGATTCTCAGAGGCTTTGCTTGACTTGAATTTTCTTTTAGTGCTCAGTGCCAGGAATACCTAGAAAATTATCTACTAATTATCAGGCATTATCTATGTTGGTTCATGTCTAAGGAATAGCTCATCTAATTACAAGCCCCTGTGCTATTTGCCTCTAAAGAGTGGGTTTAACTGAGAATTTCTGCAAAAGGGCTGCACTAAGGCTGGTAATTATGTGCTTAGCATTCTTCGGAGGGAGTTCTCTTAGGTATCAACAACAAACAGAGTTGCTCAAAGGATGCTTTCACAGCAGGTAGGCTGTAAGCAGTAATTACATCTTGACATTTCCAGTGTTTTCTTCTACTGGACAATTAGCAGACAGTCTGCTCACTTATCCCCAACATTCTCAGGGGAACCATGAACTCTCTCACCCCTTCTAAAGCAGTCATGGAATCTTCCAGGCTAGACATGCAGTCATAGCAGCAAGCCAGTGCTCCCTGACAGGTGGTTTGGAACATACTTAGCATTGAAGAAATAACATTTAATTTTACAGTAGGTTGACATCTAATGCTAGTTAGTATTTTACTGTGAACACGGGGCACTGTAAACGTGTAAGCGATGGGGAAGTGTATTAGTGGCTGAGTTCACGTGGACACTTCATCCACTCAGTGAGAGCAAGTAAAAACACCTGGACACGTTAGAAAATTCTGAAATGGCAGCCCAGACAGGAAAGCATCTTTCAGTTCCCTCGGTAAATAGCGCAGTCTTGTTATTTTCTTTGAATTGTAAACTAACTTTACCAAAAATTGGAGGTAGGGTTCAGATAATGAGTCTTTTGAATTTGAGGGGAGCTTATTAATCTGATGCTCCCTCACATTTGTGTATTTCATTATGCATTTTCTATATAAAAAAAGACACTCTCCTATGTAACCAAAACATAACTGTCGAAATCAGGAAGCCAGTGCCCCCCTTCTAATTTCCAAAGCCTATTTAAGTTTCATCAGTTGTCCCAATAGTGTCCTTTTTAACAAAAATCTCAACAAAATTTTCTTTTTCAAAATGAGACTCTTCACTTGGCGTCACGTGTTGGTCTTTGGCCTTATCAAAGGGAAGCCGTTTACCAGGCGCAAGTCCCCTGATGAGGACGGTCCGTCCTCGGAGGCCAGGCTTCTGTCTCACCACCTCACTCACAACTGCTTTGTTAACTGATAACATTTAAATGTTCAGAGAACAACTCCTACCATTATTATTATCGTCTTGGTGGTAGTAAAGTAAATCACAGGCTTTCAGAAAATCATCTTTCCCAAAGGAGAAAAAAGTGGCTGCAATTCCTCAAAAATACAATAGATGTTGCTGTCCAAATCAGAGTGGGCAGTGACAGCCTAAACAGCATGTGTCTCCACGGAAGTATAGGGAGAGCGTCCCTGTGAGACGCCACATGCAGGAAAGGACACCCCAGCTACCACACTGCAGGCGTGGCCTAGGCGTCTTCACCACCTCCCAGAGTTCTTGCCATATTCTCCCACCTGCCCTATTCTCAGACCTCTAAGCTCCATGGAGCCACTGGGGACTGAACCTGAATATCGAGAGAGAGCATCTTCCCCACAGCAAACTGGAACAGCACTCCTGATGTCACCACCTCCCACACCTGCACCTACCAAAGTCCCCCCATCTCAAGTATCATAGTCCTCCATCTGCCCAGGGGTCTCTCTTTCCTCACTCTGCAATTTCATTCCGTGAACAAGTCCTGCTTCTCTCCAGAATATTTTCTTACTCTTTATAATTCTCTCTACATTAATTTTGTCACATCCAGGCCACCATTGTTTCTTACCTGGATTTCTTCAGTAAGCTCCTTGGCTCTTGTCCTGGCCTCGGCTGCCCTCTGCCTACGAGCAGTTCCATGCACAGCAGACAAAACACCTGCACAGATCTTCAGTCTAATTGTGCTTCTCGCTGCTTGAACCATCTAATGACTTTTTAACACAGGTGTAATGAAATCAAAATTCTGACTCAAGTGTGACAGGAACTAATAGTGCTGCCTCCCAAATATGGTTCCCATGTTTTGTCTTCCTATCATGAAGGTTTTAGCTCGACTGTTTTAGCTCGAATCAGAAATATGCACAACTTGATGAAAAACAAAACTAACTAACTAAACAAATAATAGAGAAACCCTTTCCAATCGTTCTTGCGCCGAGCAGTAGCCAGCATTATGAAACAGTTCTGGCCAATGACAGGGATTCTGCTAGCGAGTTCTGGGGGCACGTGCACCTTCCTAATGCACATTTTACTCCATGTTGACCACCCTTTCTCCTTTTATTCCCGTCTGGGATATAATTGTGATGACCAGAGCAGCAGCAATTATCTTGAGACATGAAGTAAAGTTTAAGAGAATCCAAAGAAGGCATTACTGAAACTTTAATTGTTGTTTATTTTTGTTTTTTCCTGAACATCCTGTGTCTAGAACAATAGTTGTGAATATTTAGTAAGGATTTGCTGACCAAATGGGGGAATGAATGGACCCACCACTTATGCAATTTATTTGGTGATAATACTACTAGATGATAGGCAATTATAATAAAGTGTCATTTTGAGATTCTACAATGGAAAATATAATACTTCTGTGGCCAATTAATTATGGAATTGTCATGGCTGGTGTGTTCTTGCTGTATAGTTCCATCTACAGGTAAAAAAATCAAAAGGAGGAGATTTCTTGTAGAGGGTGAAATGAACAGGCCGTGTTTATGGTGCTGGTTTGTTTTTGTTTCTTTGTTTCTTCTTATAGGTTGTTTTCTGTTCATCCTTGATAGTTTGGGGATGAGAGATTTCTGGAAAGAGAAGAAATAAACCATTACTTTTCTGCTATTTTGGAACAAATATAAATGTAACATCCCTAATCAGCCATTATTTAAATTTTATCTTTACTTTGAATTATTCTTAGTATGGCTACTTCTATCAAAAATTTAAATTTCTTTTCCTTTTAAACTTTCTTCTCCTCAAGTTGTTTATAGCCCTTACAATTATTATGAGTTTTTGTTTACTTATGTATTATTTTCTAGGTTTTCGGATGAATGATTAGTTCTTTCAATAGATTGCTAATTTTTTTCAAAAATTAAAGTTACAAATATGCCTCAAATTGATGTTTTAAATGTATTTTCAAAACCATACATGCTTATTATGCTACAGTGTTTTTATCATTCACTTGTCATTTTCTCTGTAGCCCCAGAATTGAATTTTGATATCAGTGATTTATAAACATATGAAAACTTTTTGTTGTTTTGTGGCTTTGAGGTTGAAAAACACAATATAATGTTGATTATTTTAAATGCATTTATTTTTTGTTGCCTAATAAGATGAAGTATTTGAAAATGTAACAAAATTAAGAATTCTAAAATTCTTTATAGAAAATATCTTTTATATACCTTAAATGGAGCTTATTGATCATTTTATAATTTTTATATCTTTCCTATTTTTGTTCTAATACCTCTACACTAGTTTACTAAAAGACTAGTAAAAAATTGTTTTTCTACCCATCTTCCCTATCTTGACCTTTCAATTTAAAATTTCAAATCATACTTTTAAGAATATTCAAGTTGGAGTTTTTTATATCTTTTGATCAAATGTTCTCTACCAGTATATAAAGGTCATTTTTGGTACTCTGCGATTTTTCTCTTTAAGTGGTAATTAAGAAAAATAATAGGCAACTGAAGCAAGGTAAGAAGAAAGAGCCATAAGACAAACACAAATCATTGTGTCTATTCATTGGAAATCCACCCAGGCTCCAGGTGTAGGAGTCTGCAATAGCTGAAGCTTTCCTGTGCTTAGGGTGCCCCCTGGTGCTGAAACAGCTGCATTGACCACAGGCTTAGGTAACAACACTCAATCTCCTTTGAAACCCTGGAAAGCCCTCTCTACAAGGACTGGTACAAACAAGGGCACGCTGTAAAGATTGGTCTATGTATCCAACTCTTCAATGCTCAGACACCAGTGACCACCGTGAGCATCAATAACTTCCATCAAAACATGACCTCACCAAATGGACTAAATAAGGGACCAGTAACTGATCCTGCAGAAACAAAGAAACATAACCTTTCAGGGAATTCAAAATTGCTATGTTGTGGAAGCTCAACAAACTTTATTATAGCACAAATTAAAAAAATTAGAATTCTATCAAAGAAATTAAACAAAGATATTTACATAATAAAATGCAGAAATCCTGGAGCTGAAAAATTCAATTGACAAACTGAAAAAAATGTATCAGAGTGTCTCAATAGCAGAACTGATCGAGTAGAAGAATTGGTATGCTTGAAAATAGGCTATTTGAAAATACAGTAAGAGGGGAAAAAAGAATTAAAAGAATCAAGTACATCTACCAACTCTAAAAAATGGCTTCAAAGAGGTAAAACAGAGAAGTTTTAAAGAGGACACAGAGAAAGAGACCAGAGTAGAAAGTTTACTCAAATAAATGACAACTTTCCAAACCTAGAGGTAGCTTCAAGAAGCTCAAATGATATCCAGTAGATTCAGCTCACATAATACTACCTGAAAACATATAATAATCAAAATCTTAAACGTTAAGGAAAAAGAAAGCCTCCTGAAAGTGGGGGTGAGGGGAACAAGTAACATACAAAGGAGCTCTGATATGTCTGGCAGGAGATTTCTCAGTGGAAACCTTACAGGTCAGGAAGGAGTTGATTATATATCTACTGTGCTGAAAATAAAAAACTTCAACCTAGAACCGTAACCTTCAAAGCTATCCTTCAAACATGAAGGGGAAATGAGGACGCTCCAAGACAAACAAAAGCTGTGGGAATTCATCAACTCTAGGCCTGTCGTACCAAAAATGCCGAAGGGAGCTCTTTAATCTGGAAGAAAAGGGTGCTAATGTGCAACAAAGAATTGTCTGAAGATATAAAGCACACTGGCAAAAG
>NW_003852583.1:1060408-1084371 GCF_000181295.1 Otolemur garnettii
CAGCATGTACACACAGCATGTGCACCACAGTATCTGCAGTGTGAACACCAAAAGCTATTACAATCTTTTAAAGGATGAAACCTTAAAATACGTAAGTAGAGACAACAAAAGTCAAACAGTGGGAAAGATAGAGTCAAAGTGTGGAGTTTTGATTTTTTTTAGTTTTCTCAGCTTATTTGTTTTCTTTTCTCTTTTTATTGGTGATTAGAGTCTAGATGTCATCATTTTAAAATAATTAGTTAAAAGATTTTTTTGCAAGTCTCATGATAATCATACAGCAAAAACCTACTGTATATAAACAAAAAATAGAAAGCTAGAAATTAAAACATACTTCCAAAGAAAATTATGTATATACAAAGGAACATGGAAAGAAAAGGAAAAACAGAAGGGGGAACTAAAAA
Source organism: Otolemur garnettii (assembly GCF_000181295.1). Classification (NCBI taxonomy): domain Eukaryota; kingdom Metazoa; phylum Chordata; class Mammalia; order Primates; family Galagidae; genus Otolemur; species Otolemur garnettii. The sequence continues at coordinate 1,060,810 of NW_003852583.1, forward strand.
AACAACCAGAAAACAAATAACAAAATGACTGCAGTAAAGTCCTCATTGATCAATAATAGCATTGCATGCAAATGGGCTAAATTCTTGATTAAAAAATATAGAGGGTCTGACAGGATAAAAATTAAAAAAAAAAAATAAGACCCAACTACATGTTACCCACAGGAAACTCATTTCACTTATAAAAACACCTAGAGATTAAAAATGAAGTAATAGAGAAAGATATTTCATGCAGATGGAAATCAAAATATAGCAGGAGTACCTATGTATATCCTATAAAATAGATTTCAAAATAACAGCAAAAAGGTTGGAAACAAAAAGGTCATTATATAAAGACAAATTTGTCATTTCAGCAAGAAAATATAATAATTATAAATGTGTGTGTACCCAATGTTGGAGCCCATATATACAACAAATATTATACAAATATATATGACAAATATTATAATGTTATTAGAATTAAAGAGTATTTAAAAATAAATGTAACCAAAGAAGTAAAAGATTTCTGCAATGATAACTATAAAATGAATGTTGATGAAACAAATGAAGGGCACACACACGAAAATGGAGAGATATTCTATGTTCACGAGTTGAAACAATTGATCTTGTTAAAATGTCCATACTACCCAGAAATCTACAGATTCAATTCAGTACCTGTCAAAACATCAATGACATTCTTCACAGAAATAGAAAAATAATCCCAGAATTTATATGGACCACAAAAGACAGAAGAGTCAAAGCAATCATGACCAAAAAGAACAAAGCTGGTGGGTGGTGCCTGTGACTCAGTGGGTAGTGCACCTGCCCCATATACCAAGGGTGGTGGATTTGAACCCAGCCCCAGCCAAACTGCAACAAAAAGTTAGCCAGGCGTTGTGGCAGGAGCCTGTAGTCCCAGCTACTTGGGAGGCTGAGGCAAGAGAATCGCCTAAGCCCAAGAGTTGGAGGTAGCTGTGAGCTGTGATGCCATGGCACTCTACCAAGGGCTATAAAGTGAGACTCTGTCTCAAAAAAAAAAAAAAAAGAACAAAGCTGGAGGCATCACATTACCTGACTTCAAACTATACTACAGAGCTGTTATAACCAAAACATTATGGTACTGGCATAACAATGAGCATGTAGACGAATGAAATAGAAATATATCTACATATTACAGTCAACTTACTTTGGACAAAACTTCCAAGAACATTTGTTGGGGAAAGGAGAGTCTCTTCAGTAAATGATGCTGGACATCTGGATGTCCACAAGCAGAATAATGAAAACAGAGCTCTAATCTTTCACTATATACAAAAATCAAGTCCAAGTGGATTAAAGGGTTAAGTGTGAGACTTGAAATTATAAAACTACTAGAAATAAACATTTGAGAAAGGCTTCTGGATATTGGTCTGAGCAAAATTGCTTGAGTAGGACCTCCGAAACACAGGTAAGCGGAGCAAAAATAAATGAATGGGGTCATATCAGCACAAGACTCTTCTGCATAGCAAAGAAAACAGTCAGTGGGGTGAAGAAACAACCTACAGAATAGGAGAAAATGTTTGCGAACTATTCAACTAATAAGAATAATAACCAAACAATTAAATAGCAAAAATGAACAAAACCCCAAATAATACCATTGATAAATGGGCAAAGATCTCAATAGACATTTCCCAAAAGAAAATATAAAAATAGCCAATAGGTATATGAAAAATTATTCAACATTACTAATTATCAATTATCAGAGAAATGCAAGCCCAAACCATAAGGAGACATCATCTCACTCCAGTTAAAATGACAAAAATTTGCAAATGCTGGTGAGGATGTAGAGAATACTTTCACATAGTTGGTGGGGATGTAAATTAGTAGAGCCACTATAGAAAACAGGATAGACATTTCTCAAAAAAAAAGAAAAGAACTACTATATTGTCTATCAATCACACCACTTGGGTGATTGAAAAGAAATCACCACAAAAGAAAAGAAGTTAGTATATTAAAGAGGTATCAGCATTTCCCTACTTACTGAAGCCCCCTTCAAAATAGCAAAGAGAGGAAATCAACTCAAGTGTCCATCAACAGATGAAATCAACTCAAGTGTCCATCAACAGATGAATGAATTAAAAAAATGGGCTACATAGGCTTGGCACCCTTTGCTCAGTGGTTAGGGTGCCGGTCACATGCACTGGGGCTGGTGGGTTCCTGGCCAGGGCCTGCTAAACAACAATGACAACAATAACAACACCAAAAAAAAAAAAAAATATCCAGGTGTTATGGTGGATGCCTGTAGTCCCAGCTCCTTGGGAGGCTGAGGCAAGAGAGTCCCTTAAGCCCAAGAGTTTGAGGTTGCTGTGAGCTGTGATGTAACAGCACTCTACCGAGGGTGACATAATGAAACTGTCTCAAAAAAAACAGAAAGAATGAAAAGGGTATACATATACACAGTGGAGTCAGCTATTGGTAGTTAAGATTTAGGAGGGTCAAGAGTTATACATGAATTTTCAACTTCACAGGGGGTGACACCTCTGACCCCCATGCTGTTCAAAGGTCAACTCTAATCTTTAGGCAAACATAACATTTACTTATACGTTCAAAGATGTATACATCCTCTCACATTTCAAGTTCCTTTTGTCAATAGAGCAAAGAAAATATCTAAATAAAAAATATATTAAGCTATCACAAGGAATGAAATCCTGTCATTTGCATCAACATAGATGATACTGAAGGACTTTATGTTACGGGAAATAAGCCAAAGAAAGAAAGACAGATACTGCACGCTCTCACCCACACGTGGAAGCTGAAATCATGTTGAGCTCACGCTGGTACAGAGAGAAGGATGGTTACAGAGGCTTGGAAGGGGTTTTTGGGAAGGAAGGATAGAGGGAGTTAACGGATACAAAGGTACAGTTACATAGAAGTAGGATCTAGTGCTCAGTCGCACAGTATGGCGGCTACAGGGAACTACAGCTCATTCTGCATATATTTAAAATAACCAGAGGAACACACCTGGAATGCCCCCAACCACAAGCATTGGTATTTGAGGTGATGGATCCTCCAATAGTCCTGATTAGATCATTATACATTTTACACTTGTATCAAAATGTCACATGTATTATATCATCTATTACTTACCCTCGAAAATAAAAACGAATGTCCAGCATGAAACTTCACAGAGGAAGTGTTCTTGCTAACTTCATGACCTTGGTCCAGCCCCAACCCCCACTTCACAGAAAAGTAGGTGCTAGAACGTGAAGAGACAAGAGAACAGAATGTGGGCACTAAGGCGTAATCGCTGCGCCCTTCAAAAGTATGACTTAATAAGAAAAATTTAAAAAAGAAAACGGTAAAAAAAAAGTCATTATCACCATGGCACTGCGACCATGAGACTCTGTCTCAAAAATGGACATTATTGTGAAAAAAACATCAGACTTTGAGGAGGAAGAGGCTATTTCAAATTTAGTAACTCAGTGCACAAATGTGAATCTGAGTTTGATAAAACCAGTTGTAAAATGGTTTGGAAAACAAATAGAGAAAACATGCAAATGGTCCATGATAAATGAGCATGAGCGAGTCCTTGTTAATTGAATCTGGTGTGTGATGGTTTGTTAGGTGTACGTGGGTGTGTGTGGCTCAGCAAAACGTTTATGTGCTTCTATTACGCATCTATCTAGAGATTCTTACATCTACATCTATCAGAGACATAAAGTTAAAAATAGATTTAGATACATAAATAGGAAAAGTTAAAAAAGTAAATATAAAATGATCACAGAATATTAATTATTGAATTGACCTTAATTATTGTGTCGCCTTTGGGTTTTTTCTGTATTTTCGAAATTTTTTTGTAATAAAAATAAAAAAAATTATATATAAAGACTATTTTCATTTCGGAATTAAATTTTAGGTTTAATTAAATATAGTTTTAAATTATTTGGTATTACCTAAATCTTCTTCTTTTGAACTTTAAGGTAATTCGAATATGAAATATAACATATTAAAAGATATTTCCCTTTCCCAAGTGATAATAATAGGAACCAGGATTTTTGAAGATGTGATTATTTTGCAAATTTATTTATGTGTCAATTAATTTCTGTGGATAAGCTATATAAAAGCCATTTTAGAATTCAGTGAATGAATAACTCTCAATGCACGAAACTCTTTAGAAAATGATGGGCCCGCCTGCCCCTAAGATTTGCCTTTTCCGTCTTCAACTTTCTGATCCTCTTTCATCCAGCTCTGGGGTCACTGAAGTAAATCTTTTTAAATTGAGACACAGTTTCTTAGAAAAGAGATGGCTCTGAGTGTTTGTTAAGCTGCACTGAATTTCAGTATTAAAAATAACTGTGTGTGTGTTCATGGCACGTGTGTGTGTGTGTGTGTGTGTGTCTGTAATACTTCTGACATTTGAGTGAATACATTTCCAAACTCATGGCAGTGAGTGACACCAGGAGCTGGCACGGTGGCCTCCCCGCCGCACGGAGACCTGTGTTCCTTTCCTCCCTTTCCTTGGGGTCTCTAGTTATGGTCATGTAGTCAGAAACATTTACATTTTGTAGGTGAAGGCAGCTGAGATTCGGTGGAATAATGGAAGTGACATTAATAACGTTAAATGTCATAACTCTTGACAACCTGATGCAAATGAGCACCTTACTAAGCAGGCAAGCAAAAAAGATCCCTGAATATATCTTTTCTTAAAGCACATTCACTATTCAAAACAGCAACAAGAAACCTGCAGCCAAGATGGAAGTCAGGGGTCCAATTCTGGTGACCTTAGCTGGTTCCTCCAGGCACAAATTAGTCACCTGGCCTCCCAGTAATCACCGCAGCGCAGTGCAGGATCGAGGCAGTTTTGATATTTAGAACTATGCAAATGCTTCTTACGCATGCCTTTGCCTTCAGATTTTCCTTCATCTTTTTTTTCTGATTCACTGCTAATGTGATGGACGGGAGGAGGGGAAGGGCTCGGCATCCCCAGGTCTCCGCCCTCTTTCCTCCTCTCTGAGAAATGCAACAAAGGTGCTTTCAGACCTGAGTGAAGGAGCCCCTCACACTCCTTCCCTGCTGTCACAACAGATTTAGCAGCCCCTTCTGATGTGGTTTCCAGCCTTCTCATCTCCCTCGCCTTGTCAGGGGGTGCCATCGTTTAGAGAGGTACACAGTGTTTTGAAAGGATTAGGGATAAAACACAACTCAATCCTTTATAAAAGAGAGGCAGAGAGAGAGGGAGGGAGGGAAATGTCAGATGTTACGGAGCAATTGGGCAAGAATGACGCACACAAAGGAACCAGCAAATTGACGGGACTCCTGTTCCTCTGAAGCACAGGTAGGCTCGCGCTGCATCTGACAAATATTTACTGCCGCAGACGAGGCCCAGGAGCGAAGGGGGCCTGCCAGCGGTTGTGGCGGCGTGGAAGTGGATGAAGCAAGGCAGGATCAGGGAACAGGGACGCTGCATCCTGCCTATCTTGATTCCCCCAGCTAGGGAGGAAAATAAGTCAAATCCACCATTTTCACCACCTTTTAAATGAAATAAATTAGCAGCCAGATAGTTCTGATGAAAGCAAACCTGAATGAGCTCAGCCACCGCCCTGCGTGGGTAGAGTTCTGCTCCCTGTGCAGGTGGCAGCCCCCCGGTCTGGGCAGGCCAAACCCACACAGGGGCCAGAAGTCCTGGGAGTTTGATGACGTCCCAGGATCACAGAATGCCAAGTCAAGGTCAGGTCCACAAACCACCCTCTCTAAGTCTTGTCTGTCCTCTGCTAAATATCTCTGCCCGGGAGACTGTGAGCCCCGTCAGTACAGAGTGAGCTTCTGTTTTGCTCACTGTCTTTGCTTTATTTTCATTCTTGCTTTATTTCTAACATTATAACAGAGAAATTATATATCTATATATATATATATATGGCAGATTAACATTATACAAAGTGAGCCGTATGCAGACTATTGATAACATAAACCTGCACAAAGCATTCACAAAGATTTTATAAGCCATCAGTCACGGAGGCTGTACAATTGACTTCTCTCCAAACAGTATTTACGTGGATAAAACTGCATGCAATTTTAGCATTTACTAAAGGCAGAAGGAAGAAAAAAGACAAAAAGGGACAATTCCTGATTAAGCTTGGGGATGCGCCCACGGCAAGTGGATTGGTTCCTGGAGGTGCTCCTGGCGCCTCACTTCAAGCCAGATGAGAGCTGCTGTTGGTTAGCCTAACAAGGAATCTGAAGAGCCTGAGGCTGATCTCAACTGATGCATTTAGCAACCAAACTGAATGCCCAAAGTTCTTGCACATTCTTGGATAAATGAAAATTTTATGTAATTTGCTTGTTTAGACTCCTAAACTAGGTGGGTGCATGTCTTGTTCTAGGGCAGAAGCCACAGGAGAAGAGGGAGGCCAGGCAAGCTGAATGACTGAAATTCACAAAGTTCCTTTGGGGTGGTGGCTGGTGTGGAAGTCATCAGGATGAGCTCATGTGTGGGGTCACAAAGCACACACAAACACACACAGAGGGAAAGGTGCAGAAATGAGTCCGGACTGTGCACACGTGGGGCTGTGTGCACCAAGACGGCATGCAGACGCTGAGGCCTGGTGCCAACAAGAACCCAGGACCCCGACCTTTCCTAAATACTACTCTCCAGTTAAAAGAAATTGAGGGTCTTTGAAAAAATTGTTGATTCAAAGGCTAGGACAAAAAGCACAGAATGATTTGTGAGTACTCAGAAAAAGAAGGCATGTGCGAAGTCTCAGAAATTCATCTAAAGGGCTTCCCAGTGGTCAAGCCTGGAACAAGGTTGAGTAGCAAAATAAAGGATCATATTGTGTCATAAGGTCAAGAATGGAGCACACGTAAGTCCCCAGAAATCCATGCGGGTCACAAACGAGTAAAAGGGGTAGATAAGTGGATAATAAAAAAGAAAACTTCCTTACAGAAAAATTCCAGTCACTAAAGATAGAACAGATGAGGGAAGCAGAAGCTCGCCCCTGGGAGGCCACAGTAGTGACTGCTGCAGACAATTCACTGAGGCAATTAGTGCGCGGAATCTGAAACAGGTACATGTGCGTGCTCAAGCTATCTCTTTCAATCTATTTATTAAACTCTGTGGCCGTTTTAGCCACAAATACTTTGAGACTTTTTAGGGGGTGGAGCTTACGCGTCCTTCTTGAGTGTGAGCTTACCTTCACAATTCAGAATTTCTCTTTGAATTCCCTCTATGTAAGAGTTTTAATGACTTTCTAATCGCTCCTACTTTTTAAACTTCGTTCCTATGCATTCTTCCTACAGTCCTCACAGATTTACGAAGGGCCCACTGTGCGCTCAGCAGGCGGGGATTAGAACGTGGTTTCTGCTCAGTCTGTGGTGTGTATGAGCCAGGGAGACAGACGGAAAACGTGTCAGCACCACGGTACAGTTAGGGATCCAGAAAGGCAAGAACAGAGGGTGTCTAAGCAAAGGCGGGAAACGCTTACTCTGAAGAAAAGCAGGTCTGAGCTCCCAAGAAAAGAGGCCCCTGAATGCTGTGATGAGGGGCCCTGAACAGCTCAGGGGGCGGGGGCTGCACCCACACGTGTAAACAAGAGGCAAGGCCACAGGATGGAAGGGGGAGGAGTGAGTTTCCCTAAGGTTCTTCCCAGGAGCCCGCGGGCACAGCGGCTGCTTCCTACCGTCCCAGTGAGGTGCCCGTTCCAAGGACTCTCTGAGGAAGGGAAAGGGCACGCAGTCCCATTAACCTCCACATTGGGGTCTCCATGAGACCTGTCTACTCCCCCAAGATATTCCTGGGCTTAATGTTAAAAGTTTAAACCATTTCCACAATTAAACTGGAAATAACTGAAAGAATAAGCTTTTTAGGTAGCCTTGGAATGAGCAAGCCGTCTGAGTGCCTCTGAGAACGGCGGGACATCATTCTGCGGTTCAACAGGAATTCCCAAGTCCCTCTGCTTCCGGTAAGATTAAGCGACCATCTGTCAGTTTACAAAATTATAAAACCATTGAATAGAGTCCATGACATGCGTGGTGTGGAACAGGGGCGTGTAGAAATATCTGTCTTTCCCCAGGCTTTTTGCACTCTTAAACATGCGTGCCCAGTGCTACATACTTACTTTAGATTGATACATCAGTGCTACATACTTACTTTAGATTGATACATCTTTAAACTGATGACATGAATTTACTTAAACCTCGCTAGGACTGTTGCAAGTTTATACCTAAATCATACTTCATATTTCTCCACTGGATTTGAGAAATTCAAACCCGTGTCTCTTTGGAGTAGGACAAATGAACTCCACGTGTGACCACCCGAAGGAGTCTGTGAGTCAGCATGGAAGTCTCATGTGTGTTCTGCTTATCCTCACAACACCAATTCACAACCCCCATGACACAGGTTGAGACTACCACAGTTTATAAAAGACGAAGAATTGCAACAACTCTTTTACAAGAGAGGCTGAAATGTCCCTGGGAGTTTCCAGCCCAGCCCCAGCACAGGCCTGTCTGTTGTTGGGGGAAGTAGCCGCTCACTCACAGACGACTGACTCACAGGCACCTGGGCGTCTGACCTGCAGGCAGAGCTCACACTCTGAAACCGTCAGAAGGGATGTGTTCTGTACACACACTCAGAGTCGGGGAATGCATTTTCTACCAGATACCTACGAGAGAAAAATTCCCTTCTTCTAAATGATGGAGAGAGTGCTAGATGACTTAATTCTAAATAAAATGAAATAAATCAGATTTATAACTCAGAATTTTCACAGGTAGATTTATCTCCCTATCGGTATCCAAATTATTTTATTCTACTCAGAAAAGAAGATGAACTTGAGCGTGGCTCCCAGTAAATTACACGGTTACCGCTTCAAGCCGTGTGGAGCAGGGATGAGTGAGTGTATCACAGAACACCACAGTGGAGAGAGCAAAGTGTTACCTAAGCAACTGGGTTTTACAAGATGGAGGGTTTAGTGCCAAGCTAGCTAGCCTGGGGACATGGCGAGGGAGTTATTAAAATTAGCTCAGGGGTTAGCAGGAGTACTCTGAAGAGGGCACATTGTCCAAAGGAGGGCTGAAGGCAGGTGGGTTTGCGCCGTGCCTAGTGGCAGCAATTACCCGACGGCAGCCCAGAGCGAGCCGGGGGCATCCGTCAACACCACAGATGCTGGCTCCTGAAACAAGTGGTGATGTCTGTTTATCACAGCGTTTAATTCCCCGATGTAGGGAACAAAGGCCCGTATCAAAATAGAGCAATTTTTTTTGACACTGGGTAGTAAAGCAAAGGACTAACCTCTCCTCAATCCCATCTTTGTTAAAATAAACTCTCGCTTCCGCAGCTCCCTGGAGACATCAGTCAAACCCTGTGCGTTAGCACCAGGCGGTGCCCGTGACAACAGCCACAAAGGCAGCAGAGTGGAGCACACTCTTAGGAGGCAGGGACTGCAGGCGACTTTCCTGCCAGAACAGAGACTGTCCTGCGTTCACAGCCCCGAGCTGGGCACAGGTGGGGAGTTTGACCCTCGTGCAGCCGTGGGCTGTGCGTGGTCTTTAGTCTGTCATTCTGCACATAGTAGGACGCCTTGGTGTCAGTGTGTGCACATGAAGGCTGGGGCATCTCTAACAGCCAATAGTTGTCTCTTGAACAAAGGCTGCAGGATGATATTTATTCATTTATTTTTGTTCAATTTTGCTTTCCATAGAACCATGTTTTCCAAACTTGGGAACTTCATGCACATCTAGCAATTTTCCTTTAAAGCTACTGCACCTGCTTTCGTACACATCATTGCCAAGGGGAAGAGAAGGGGCACATGTAAACTGCAGGTGAGCTCAGCTGGGTGTGCAGAAGGGGCTTCCCACCTTGCACTGCTGTGGTCTGAGTCTCACAAGACACTGGGTAAGGGTGCTTACCCAAGGGATTGTGGGGAAAGCATGGCGCAATCACCTCAAGTAGGTCTTTTGGAACAGAAGGATGGACTGTCACCAAAAGTAGTATCAGAGTAGCACAAGTTTCAACCCACAGCTGTGACACTTCCCTTTGCAAGGCACCTGTGAAGGCTTTATGCCAGAGAGGGGCTATGCGTGTTTGTGTAGTTTCCAAAGAAAGGACCTCCTGTGCTTACTTCAGTTGCTGGTGTCTGCAAGAATCGCTGATCTTTGACAGCTGAAAGATTAAGCCAGAGAAAGTCCTCCCAACAGAAGCCCAACATGATAGTAACTAAGTCACATAAAGGCTGCACTCGCTTGGTTTCAGTAGTCTCAAAACCATGGGCGCCTTTACAAAGGTGCGTGTTTCTGACTAGTTCTCCATGACTAGCCTGATTCTGCCTTCACATTAATTCACTAAATGACAATCATTTAGTGATTATCCTGGTACTTCTGTGCTACAGGGCCAGCCAAGACTGTGTATAACGTGGATTGGAAAATTGACTCTCCGTTGCCCTGGCCATCTGGACACCAGCACCTGGGCCTCCATGGGGAGGGGAGAGCAGGCTCCCAAATGACCTCACATGACAACAGAGGAAACCCTCCCTACAAGCCTTTCTGGACACTCTGCTTATTCTCACCCACGTAAAAGGCAATGTCTTATCACAGGAAGTTTTGTGGAGTGATGATCTTGGACCTTGCAGAAGGGGAGGGGCATCCCACTATCTCTACACGGAGCTTTAAGGCCATGGGCTTTGCTGCCCACACAGGGTTCTGACCGCTCTCCGTTCATGTTGCCGATGGCCATTTCCAGGCAGGAGAGAGACTCCAGAGCCCTTATGAGCAGCAACTTGATGAGAGCATTGATTTGTTATAATGTAACTGTGACTTGCTGTGAGGCCCCCACCCTCCCTCTGCAGGGCATCACCATAGCGCCTCTCCTTGAAACCACCCGCTCAGAAGATCCCAGAGTGGACAGCTGCCTTGCTCTCACGCCCACGTCTACAGCCACTGCCTATCGCCAGCCTTCTGTCACTGAACGTTGCAGACAATCTGAGACACCAGCAGGGGGACAATAAATGTGCCCGTGAAGATGATAGATAATGAACAGACGTGATTACAGGGCTGTGATGGTTCAGGAGGAGCTTCCAAAATCTCACAGTCCTGGGTCTGCTGGGTGGAGGGAAGGTGATGGAACACACTTCTCTCCATGTTCACAGTTTGGTGCCTCACGATGCCTTGGGATTCTCTGCGCTCGCTGGCATGTGAGAGCCAGGCTGGGCTCAAGGAGGAGCACACCCCAAAACCCCCCAGAGGGGGAAGGGGAGGGAAAGAGCTAAACGTTAAGAGCTCAGAAGAAAATCAGAACAGGATGCGAAAGTAATAACTGGAACTCTGTAAGAAACAAATGGAGCAAGGTGTGACAGCTGACTTCACTGAGAAACTCAGACTCAAGAAAGAGACAGCAGAGAGTCTCTGTCCCCCTTAGCACAGCACATCTGTTTGGAGGCAAGGGGCTGAAAGCAAAGACAGATGGCAGGATAAGGGGAGAAACAGAATTCTGGGTGGTGTTATCCCTGCACCATGAGATAGGAACCTGGGAAGATCAGGGAACACAGGAGTCTCACCGTTTGAGGGGATTGTCTCTGTGAGGGGTTAGTCACATGTGTCCATCCTGACCACAGCACGCTGGGACCTGAGGGGAATGTGGGTGTGCAGTGAGCACAGCAGTGCCCAGCAGAGGTCAGACCTCAGGGAACCCCCACACTTGCACACATGGATGTGGGCAGCACAGACTCGCTCCCACACCCTTAGCCACACCCACTCACAGGTGTAGGTCCATGGACTCCCAAGGGCGCAGCCCCAGTGCCCTGTACCCTGGGGTAGGTCAGTTCTCTCCCTGTCCTGTCCAGGTGTGCCTCACCCTAGACAAAGGCTAACAGCGAGATCACCTGCCCAGGTCACCTGCCACCTGGGACTGAGAGGCTGCCTGTGCACTGACTGTGGTGCATCCCCCATAGACACCCAGCAGACCAGAACAAACACAGCATGTGACGTAGAAACTCAAGGTTGCAAAGGTGTATCTTTCCTATCTCCTCTTCTCCTGCAGGGCCCCAATTCAACCTTCAATGAATAAAACTCAATGTTGAATCAACTTCAACAACGGGAAACCCATTCATAATTAAATACCCTTTGCCTCCTCTAGGTGCCTGGCTGTGTTACAGGCATTTCTACTGGGGGCTTTGGAGCTCCTGCCCTTTGACCAGTTCTGCATTCACAAATCATCACACTTTCCTGAACTGACACAGCTTTGTATTACCATTAATTCCAAGACGACTTTCTGGGTTGGTGGTTCACTCTTGAGCTGTCAAGACACACCATAATTAAAAGCAAACTTGATTACAAGTGGAGCAGCTGTGCAGGCTAGCAAGCTCACTCTGATTTGTCCACATGGTGTGACCATGCTGGGGAACTTCTCCCACTAAACAGGCAGGGCTCAGACGCACCATCACTCAGTGAGAGGGATAAGAACCTTTCTGATCTGAGATTGGTCCTTGCACTGTGGGAGGGCTGGCAAGCAAAGGACCCCAGTGACCATGGCAGGAGGCAGGTCCCAGGCAACTGAGGCACAGTATAAAAACCCCGAGCTGATGCTGTAAAGTGTGTGCCCACGTGCAGGAGGTCAGGATAATACGGCACTTAACCCTGACCATGCACAGAAGTTTTGGTGATGAATATTTTGCCCCAGTTAAAAACAATGTGTCCTAGATTATTAAAACAATCGAGGACGTCAGACATTGTCCAATTCAAAGTCCCTTATGTAAACTAGGGGGCTGAAGCCCAGAGGTGCTAGGTTCCTCATCCAAGACCCCAGAGATGGGGGGTCATGTGGAGAGGCAAAGACCTTCTATATGAGTGTCTGTGCTCAGCATGGGGAGGTCAGCTGGAAGGAGACCCTGGGTAGGGCTAGGACAGAATCTCACTCTGTCACCTTGTGTAGAGTGCTGTGGTGTCATCATAGCTCACAGCAACCTCAAACTCCTGGGTGCAAGCAATCCTGTGGCTTCAGCTTCCCGAGTAGCTGAGACTGCAGGTGTGCACCACCATGCCTGGCTAGCTTTTCTGTTTTCACTAGAGATGGGGTCTAGCTCTTGCTCAGGCTTATCTAGAACTCCTGTCTCAGCCTCCCAGAGTGCTGGGATTACAGGTATGAGCCACCACACCCTGCCAAGGTGTTTTTGTTGTTTACACCTCTCCCTCAAAACCATTTTTGCCCTTGGGTGGCGGTACCTTTCCAGTTGAGGACACATGCTCTGAGGTTCTCCACTGGCAACTGACAACTGAAGGAAGAACCAGGCCATGGCCACACTGGAGCTGTGGACACTTCCTCCTCCTCTCTAGTGGCCCGGCTGCTCCTTCATGCTGCCTTGACTCCCTGCATTCCGGAGACTCACCAGGGCACTCAGCTCCCAGCCCAGCTGTAAGGCATGCAGCAGAGAAGCAGAGGTCACCGGAGAAAATGTCCTGGCATCCTCTTTCTCCCCTGCAGCTCGCCCATCTCTGTGTCACGCGTCTCTGCCCTGATAACTGTGGCTGCACCTCTTCCCCAGAACTAAGGCCTTGTGTCTTCTTATTTACCTCTAAGGTTTTGTGTTCTTAGTTAATAACTTTATCATCCGTGTTTATTCTGTTCTTTTTTTTGTTTTGTTTTGTTTTTTGCAGTTTTGGGCTGGGGCTGGGTTTGAACCCGCCACCTCCAGCATATGGGGCCAGTGCCCCACTCCTTTGAGCCACAGGCGCCGCCCCTTTATTCTATTCTTTATAACCAAAAAATTATAGGCAAAAAAATAGTCATGGCGAGTGGGCAAGTTGCTCCTAAATCCTGGAACGTCCTGTCTGTAACTGTGTGTTCGGGTCGGGTCTTCTGCTTTCACACTTCGGCACCACGCACGTGCTACAAAGGTCCGCACTTTGCAGGTGAGTCCTGCTTTCTGTCCAGATTCTTAAGCTCTCTGTCAGCCTGGAAAGCTCCCCAAACCACTCCCAACTGGGCCAACCCCTCCTTATTTTTCTGAGACTTAATCTAAGATTTCAAGGAGTCTTTCCTCACACGCTGATCCCCATTTCCTAGCCTCCTGCCCTACTCGTCTCTGCCTTGGAGCTCCTGGAGCCCTCAGCACACTTGTGCTCTCCGCTGAGCACATTGTCCCTTAGCTGTGATCTGCTGAGTCGTGCCCAGCTCTGCAGGTGGGAATTATGTTGTTCTCTTATTTCTGAGCTTCTGGGGTGTGTGAGGCCCAGAGTAAGAAATTTTCACATGGCTACTGAATGATAGAACAAATGACTGATTGATTAAAACACAAATTACTTGATAGAGAAAAAAAGATAAGAATTAAAAAAATAATAACCTGCTCATGCAACGGCTTGACGAAGTAACCATAAATGTGACCACTCAGTTTACCTTTCAAAGGTAAAAGCCTCCACAGTCAGACTCATCACACAGACCTCCAGGAGGCTCCGTCTGTTTACAGAAGCAAACTGCTCACCTCTCCAGGATGGGGACATAGCAGGAGCATCAGTACACTGGGTAATGATTCGGTTATCCAATGCAACTGGTATAATCACGGTAACAGAGAAATTAGAGCCCAACATTCCATATTTTTTGAAAACAGCAATTTTGTTGGGCTTTTACCCAATATTGCTGCTTGACTATGACTTTGTGTCAGCAGCCACCATTGAGCCACATAATTAAGGGCTGGAAAGCGTCTTTGAGATCAATGACATTACTCCAGTAGAGAGACACACCTACCAAAGTGTAATCAGTCTTTAATCAAAGCATTTGGTAAACATTTTACGAAGCTCAAGCAGAAAAAAAAAAATCTAATATGAACGGAGTTTAAATGTTACAGGGAGATTTTCTTTGGTACATTCTTTTTTAATTGGTGTAAAAACGGTCATTTTTCAAACTTTTGTTTTCTTTGTTTTTTAGTAATTGGAGTGTTCCCAAGGACTGTCATTAAATATTAAAAGGTGAGAGGGAGCCATATGGTCACCTCTGAGGGATTTCAAGATCTTGATGGCACTCCATCTGCACCCGTAACAATTTACTCATTACATCAAGGACATGGAGCCGTCTGAAACTGGACCTGCGTGGGAGGCAGTGCAGGTCCCAGTGGCTGAATGCCAGGCACGTACAGCTCTGACCAACGGCCTCCTCTCAGCTGAGCACACTTGGACCTGGT
This sequence comes from Otolemur garnettii, assembly GCF_000181295.1. Lineage (NCBI taxonomy): Eukaryota > Metazoa > Chordata > Mammalia > Primates > Galagidae > Otolemur > Otolemur garnettii. Next base: position 1,075,920 of record NW_003852583.1, read on the forward strand.
TAAACTTGTTAAACACATATCACTAAAGCAGGTAATAAATTCACCCACTCATGCACATGTCTCTCCCTTTCTGAAAAGAGATTCTCCACTTACAAGATGACATCACCTGCTCTGCAGAGCAGATAGCAGGAAAGTGCTCCTCGCCCACAGGCATCCTAGTTCAGTCTAGCACAGTGGTTGCACAGGGATTTTCCTTGAATGTGGAGATACAAAAGCATTCATAAGTTGCCTAGATTTTGTTACTACCATAAAGTCAATTTCCAAATAGCTGTCCCTGTAATTAAGACAATTACGTGTCAAGAGAGAATCCAAGATACCTGCTATGTGCCCTTGTCTTCCCGGTGCTGATGCCCCAGACCACAGCTCACTTCTACTCATAGCCTCAGCACACATGCTCTTGAGATGCACCTGGAGTCGGGACCTTTGCCTAGGGCTGGTGCCTCTGCCCTGGGAGTAATGGGAGTGCTAAGAACCTCAAACTCCTGGGTTCAGGTGATCCTCCTGCCTAAGCCTCCCAAGTAGCTGGGACTATGAGACCCACCATGAGGCCCAGATAATTTTTCTATTTTTAGTAAAGATGGTGTCTTGTTCTTGCTCAAGCTTCTCTTGAACTCAAGTGCTCAAGGAATCCTCCCACCTTGGACTCACGGAGTGCTGGGATTATAGGCATGAGCCACCACACCCGGCCTGTAAAAAAATACATGAACTTCAAATTTAAGAAATCATGAGCGAGACTTCCACATTAAACAAACATTATTTTGTTTCAGTTTCTCAGGAGCTCTCATGATCAGAGCATAGGCATATTTATTTTGTTCATATTACAGGAGCACAAAATTATAGCCACATTATCATGAAAATGTACCTTCACAGCAGGAGAGCTCTAACACTTCTGGAGACCCTTAAGAGAACACCTTCTGGTACAACTGGAAAGTCTGCTTCCTAAGAAAGGTCAACTTGTACGTCCAGCTCTGGTGGAAGACAGCACCTTAGCCCCCTTGCTTCGGAAGAAATACAGCTTCATACCCTGGGAGTGCTGCTGGTGGCCCCACTGCACACCCGTCCTTGTCTCCAGAATGCAGTGATCACCTTCACGACATACATGAATGTATTTTCTATGTTGTAATAAGACACAGCACAGAATGACACAAATTCCGGCTCTCGTCTACGGGAAGACGAAGGCAGCTCTTTGACAAGGCAAAGTTTGCAGGGTGACAAATTCTACAGAGAGTCTGTCAGCAGTGAAGGACATTTTCCCAAGAAGGTCACGGACCTGAATGCATTAGCAAGAAGATAAGGAAAATTGATAGCACAAGACTTACACATAAGAGGAAATGCCTCAAATCAATAGCCTAACTTTCCACATTAAAAAACAAGCAAAGAAGAGAAAACTAAACCCAAAGCAATCTGAAGAAAGAAAATAGTAAAGTTTATAGCAGAAATAAATGAAATAATGAATAGAAATGCAATATCAAAAAATCAATGGAGCTGGGACTTGGTTCTCTGAGAAGCTGGACTCGTATCAGGAGCTACCAGCCTCCTCTTAACTGCTTTCCTCCAAGATTTCCACGGTTTCAACCATGTCCTTAGTGACTAACAAGAACCTATTAGAACCGAAAAGTAAGTTAAAGAGTGGTAACCTAAATAAAAACAGACATATTTATTAATTAATTTTATACTCATTCATAAAAGGATGGTACATATTTTTGACATAAAAAATCTCAGACATGGTGTTTTCTAAGCAGAACTCATAGTCCTTGTGGGATTTCTCCACTGCTGCCCCAGCGCTGGGACTTGGTCCACTTGTCATAGGTGAGTGTCACCCCTGCTCCGTGAGGAGGACTGGGGGCAGTGTGGCAGCCCTGGTCTTTGCCTCTGTCTCTCCTGCTAGGAATTTCCACTCTACATGTCGCCTGGGCGAGGACAGTGGAGCCCCTGGGGAGAGCTGGTCTTGACAGAGAGAGGAAAAACTAGTGAAGTTCTATTTGTCCATTTCAGTCATCTTGAAATCAAACATGTAATCCCTCAAAGAGAACGAGAAATTCTCCTTAATTTTGAGAAATTTCCAGGACACTTCATGTAAGAAAGTAGCATTCTGTAATAAAGGGTTTTGAGAAGGCAGAAATGTGAGCAACTGGAAGGAAGGAGACATCCAGTGAAAATTTAAATTATTCGCAGCCAGAGAAATATCTTTGTAAATATTACAAAGTAAAATTTATATTTGAAAAGGTTCTTAACCAACCTGTATAGGTTACACACACAGGTTTTCACTAGTATTTTACTAGGAATGTTATTTATACACCTTGCATGCACTTATGGAAGGTACTGAGCCTCTGAAGGAAGGGGCTTCTCATTTCACGGGAGTCAAAGTGCTGGGTGTTCCAGCTGACTCTCTGCTGATTAAATTTAACATAATAGTCTAGCTGTCATTCTATATGAAGTCTAATACAAAATTGAGGAGGAAAGCTTCTGTCTACATTTGCTTTTACTTTGAACAAGAGAGAAACTTGGTAACAAACACTCTTGATATTCTGAATACACTGACAGCAGGTGTTCCCCCAGCAGTCACCCTGAACAGAGCTGGGTCTTCGTTTTAATTCTACTTAGCATCCCAAGTGGTTAGAAACCACCCAAATGTCAAAGATTTGTCAAAAGATGAGCCAATAGAAAGTTGGGATGATTTTTAATTATTTGTTCTATAACTGAATCTAAATCTTTAATCTCAGGCCAAAGCTGATCCACAATCAACTCTGAATACACGATTATAACAGTCCTGACTATAGCATGAGCTCACTGGTGGCAGTGGCCATGGCTGCAGGGACTGTAGTGTGAGCCCATCATTCTGGGGCAGTTGAGTGCACACAGCCTTATCTCGGGGCATCTCAGGGAGCAGCAACTCCAGACTGCGTGGGCTTTCCCATGGCCTTGACACATAAGCCTCACACAGACCAATTCCCTTTACTTGTTTCTTTATTTGCAGATTGATTCATGGATTACAAAAGGGCTTATTGAGTATTTTCTGTCAGGTAAAGACTCAATGGGGAAAGACAGATATTCTAAGGTAAAGCTGTCCTGGGGTGTGTTAATATAGGGCATTGTACTTTGTATAGAGAATTTCCAAGGACTGGCCCTCCAGGTGTGAACATTCAAGTTCCTAGTTCCTGCAGTCAGGATTTCCCCTCTCCCCACACAGCAGTTGCAGGCATCCCCTGCTTTGGACCAGCTGACCACATCATGCCCTGGCCCTCTCTGCTGTCCTGCAGATGCCCTGATTTCAGGTGATGTACACATGAAGGTGGGAGTAGAGGCAATATCTGTCTCTTGATTGTGGCTTTGCCCCGGTCATTCAAAAATATGCAGCTCCTAAGGAAAACTCCCAGGAGAGTGAAGCAAAAGACTGCCGGAAAGTTTCTAGGAAGGCCGGAGTTTTAAGGATCATTAGGATTAAGTTGAGCAAAACTTAGAGATTTTTTCAGATGTGGTCTGTGTTATTCTGGTACGTATGGAAATATATTTCATCAAGATATATCACACGATGTTATTTATAGCTGTGGTCTGTACTCAAGGCATCTTACAAAATTTGTGCTGTATTTCCATGTCAGTAAATCAAAAATAAAATACTATTGAAACTACCATGGGGCCTGGACAGGGCAATGTTTCCACTCTCCATTAAGAGAAGGCTGAGGATGGATCTTATTCAGAGATTCATTTCTAATACAATTTTGCCTTTCGATTCTTAAAATGAATAAAAGTATTAGATCTGTTTTGTCATTTTAAACATTTGTGAACTGATGCTATCTGTTATATTTTAATTATTGGAGCCTTATAATCAGAGACAGTTTATAAAAATTAATTTGCATAATTTTGTTTTTGATAATCTTGGCAAAGTGATTTCCAAGAGACTTTTAATTATAAAATTTATTTCCATGAAAATTATGGGAAAATGTATAATGGTTTGGTTCAAGGACTAAAATTCAGGGTATCAATTACTGAAATGTTGAGGAAAACATTTTTAAAATGAGTAGCATATCAAAGAGGCATTTGGGTTTTACTGGATAAATTTAAATGTGTGTACCATTTTGTTTTCAAATATGACTATTCACAATATACTAACAGGCATCCTCAAACCACAGCCCACAGGCCACATGCAGCCTGCCTAGGACATTTATCTGGCCTGCTGGGTGTTTTTGCCACCACTGCCTGTCCTGCTTAGCAGCCGACTCATGCCAGGGCCCACAGTCCGGCCCTCCAATGGTCTGAGGGACAGTGAACTGGCCCCCTGTTTAAAAAGTTGGAGGACCCCTGTACTAGAATCATTGAGCTATATAAAATATTTTAGCTGCCTCCTTAAAGTAGTGTAAGTAAATTACAAATTTCTTTTGGGAGCGTGCATGCACAACCATTAAAAATCAATGATACCTATGTTAGTAAGAGCCCTTCTTCACACCTTATTAGCAGACTCCGTAGAAATGGTAGCTTCTTTGGGTTCTGGAACATCTTGGAGCTAAGGAATTTCACAGGTGGAAGAAGGTGGCTTTGCTACTAGCCTAGCATAGCCTGGGGAATTGAAAGGTGTTGCATCCCTTATGCCCTCTTTCCCAACAGCCTGGGATGCCCCAGTCCTCTCTTGATGATGCCAAACGCATGCTCCATGTAGCCATCAGTATCCACCTGCATCAGCACCACCACCCATAACACTAGCCTAGGAGTCAGGACAGGCTGTGCATCACTTGCAAAGGTTGACCAGGAAAAAGCATCTGTGCATAGTCACCAACGAACCACGAGGAATCCTAATGTGGGACTGGCTCTATGGTCTCCCCTGGAAGTCCTGCCTTAATTTCTTATCATCTTGGAAGTTCCTTCATCCCAATCTTTGTCTTAAGAATATGTGTGTCATTATCCCATTGGTCCCCTAAACTCTGTTTCCTGGTGAAACCATCAACTAACAATCAAAATAGTAAGTGAACTTAAGAGACCACCTACCGCAGGAAGAAAGAAAGAACGTTTTTCGACCAGGATACTTTTGGGTTTTGTCCCCTTTTGTCATCTCAAAAAGGAAAACAAAAAATGTCTTAAAACTTTGGTGTGATGAAGGTGACTTTCCCAGAATGAGGCTTATCCTCTGTACCCAGGTGTGCTGACCCCTGTCATTTCCCCAAATGTGGGAATGTCAGCTGCATAATTCATGGCAGTGTGGGACTGCATTTATGCTCTCTCTTGTTAAACAAAGCAAAACAAAACAAAAACTTTCCATGTGACTGGGAAATTGGATAATATATAAGCAGTTGATATCTGGATAGAAACAACAAAACCCAGGTCTGATCAACTTGAGGAAAAAAACAGAGAATCCACTTTAAAAAACAGCATATACTATGGAATGAAAGGAAGACCAAACCATCAAAATATGGCCTAGAGGTGACCTTAAGGACCCTAGGAGCCTTTTTGATGGAATATTTCCTTTAATGTAATTTGCTTCCAACATTCTCAGCCTCTTTCCCTTCTGAGTTCAAAATAAAAATTTCTGAGGAAAGAATCTGATTACTGCCATGGGATGGGTGTCCACCCGTTAATCAATGGACTCAGAAACATAAGACCATTTATAGACACTCATTTATAGACATTCATTTGAGAATGAGTCCTCCAAATGGGAGACTGTGTTTGATTAGGCAAGGACTTCTGTGCGCTAGAAAGCTCACCAATATGGGGCCTCTCGTCTTCCTGCTACAGATGTGATTAAGGGATGTGAACCCAGGATTTGGCTTTGTATAGGCAGTAGTCTCCATCTCGCCTCAAGAAAGGGAACATTGTGATAACTGTGTGGATGCCAGTAAGAGTTGAATTGTGCCCCTTAAAAGCATGTGTTAGGAATCCCGGCCCTCAGAATCTGTGGAAGTGACTTTATTTAGAGATAGGGTCTCCACAGAGATAATGAACTTATGAATTCATGAGGGTGGGCCTTAACCCAATATAACCGGTGTCCTTATAATCGGGAGAAGTTTGACACACACATACCATAGAGGGAAGCGGATGTGAAAGACACAGGGAGAAGGTGAGCATGTTGAAGCCCAGGAGAGAGGGCTGGAGCTCAGCCTCACCTCACAGCCCTTGGGGGAACCACCCTGCCTGCGCCTGGACTCAGTGCCCCCACAACTGCAAGACACTACATTTCTAGGCTGGGGGACAGTGGTCCTTTGTTATCGCAGTCCTAGAAAACAACCAGACACTCAAGAGCAACCACAACTTCTCGGTTCAGAGCTACCTGTTTCTGAATGGATTTGAACCATTTTCCTCTGTGGTAGAAAGAACATTTCTGAGGTCATCACCAAGGATGGAACCAACAATTCCTCTTGATTAATTAGCTAAAAAGCATATTGCTAAATTTGAAGTTGCAGTTCTTAAATATTTATACAGCAACCACATATTTCAAGCATAGTAGTTATGCCATATTACTGTAAAATTAATGGCTTGCTCAATATGAACTTAGAACCTATGATAAATAAGTGTGATCCTAACAATCGTATTTCTGACTTAAAAGGGGACATAGGGCTCAAAGGACTTAGTGAGTGATCCTTTCACATTTGCTTTCTTGGACGTTCAGAATATTTTATGATGTCTTCTCAGGGACTTGCCTTCCTTCCTCTGTGAAGTATACCGGCTTGATTTCCAGCAATATTTCTAAGTGAATATTAAAAAAAAATTCATAGGAAGGAGAGGTCAATGCCAGGCCTTTCCCCTTCCAGTTAAATTAGAAAGAAGAACAGTTCTAAAATTTATCTACAATGCTGTGACATTTTCTTTTAAGATATTCAGTACACTTTTCAAAATTACAGTTACCAAAATAAACATAATATATTATGTCCAAAATATATTTCACATTTTAGAATAACACACTGTTTTCTTAATTTCCTTGTTTTATGCTTGTAAGTAAAGCCATATATTAAATTTAAAAAAAAAGAAAGAAAGAAAGAAAAAGGCCTGGGCACTGTTTTCTCATAATACCCAGTGAGATACTAAAGTTCCTGAGAGCCACATATGGATTAATGATTTAAGAAGGTTTTATTCAGGTTTGGATCATATAATCTGAGATGTAACGTCACCAATAAGTTATTGCTGAAACTCTTATTATGGACACTCCCCTTAGAGTCCATTCTTATTTTGTAAGGATGGAATAAACAAGCCTCTTGCGAGCACCTGCGTCCAGGCACCCAGCCTGACTCCTGGGGTGTCCTGGTCTTCGCAGAGCGGCCAGGGGAGCGCCCACCAGGCCGGCAGGTCCCTCTTGTTTTCCAGTCTGGATTCAGAGAAGCCTGTCGGGAGAGACATCCAGAAATGGCGCAACATTGGTCTATGCATTCAACTGCATCTTCGGTAAGTTTGCATGTAATCAATACGCACCAGCGCTGACAGTTTAACACATCCCAAAGAGATGTGTTCGATCGTCTTTGAAATGCAGCGGCAGGGCAAGTTAAACCCAGATTTCCTTGTTTCTAACAGGATTTAGGTTTGCTTTCCTTCCACACGAGTTGTAGTCGTTTGGTAATAAATGAGCTAGTGCTTTACAGGTTCAGTAACTTCCCAGACAGAAGACCCAGGACAGAGAGTAAGCTCGGCTGGTCCCTGTGGACGTCCAGGAGAGCGGAGCCAGGGAGACGGCGCGGGGCCCTCGGAGCCTCGGGGGCCGACGTGGCGCGGACATCTCGGAGCCTCAGGGGCCGACATGACCCTGGATGGACATGGCGAAGGCCGACGTGGCGCGGACATCTCGGAGCCTCAGGGGTCGACGTGACCCTGGATGGACATGGCAAAGGCCGTCGGACGGTGTGAGTGACCCGGATCATTGTCCCTAGGAAAGGTCACCTCCCCGTGAGACATGAAAGTGCAAGTGTTCAGCAAAGGTTCTTCTCTTTGTTAACAGCAAAGATGGATTCTTTGGAACACATTCTAAGGTGTGTGTAGCAGTTTACACAATTCCGTGACATTTTCGGACATCCTCATAAGCGATCCTCGCCATGGTTAGAGCCGTGTGTGTTAGTCATCTCCGAAAGGCAGGATAACCCCCTCCACCAGAGTAGGGTTCAGACACTGGAAAAAATGACTGCACACCCGTATATCTTGTTATTTGTTTGAGTTTTATTTATAATAAAGATATAAAAAGGGGTTGTCACTGATGATGGGGGTTTCCGGGGCAGTGCAGGACTGGCGTGGGGGCGGGAGTCTGCGTGGCTGGAGAGGGACAGGGGGGAGGGCGACCAGCATGGTCACGTGCGGTGAGGGTGGGGCCATGTGTGGTGAGGGTTGGAGTCACATGTGGTGAGGGTGGGGGCCATGTGCGCTGAGGGTCAGGGTCACGTGTGGTGAGGGGTGGGGTCACGTGTGGTGAGGGTTGGGGCAACGTGTGGTGAGGGTTGGGGCCATGTGTGGTGAGGGTTGGAGCCACGTGAGGTGAGGGTGGGGT
>NW_003852583.1:1084551-1105158 GCF_000181295.1 Otolemur garnettii
GGTGAGGGTGGGGTCACGTGTGGTGAGGGTCGGGGCCACATGAGGTGAGGGTGGGGGCCACGTGAGGTGAGGGTGGGGGCTACGTGGGGCTCCCGCTTTGAGGTTGCACTTGCCCGCACACTTGAACTTTTTGCTTGCGCCAAATGAAGGAGCCCTGGAGCTTTCTACTGACTTGGACAGATAAAGGGGAAGTGGGGCACAGGAGCTTGAGACCTATGAATAGTCACATGTCCAAACAGTGTAATTCAACTTTTTATTATGATATTTTCATGATGTTAAAGCGAATCCCAACGGTAGTCTCCCTTCAGATAACTAATCATCCCTGAGGTTATCAAAGCCCAGTTGGAAGTCGTCGCTGCCACCAACATCTACAACTTGATCTGGATGTTTCAAACCAAAGACTTGGAAAGATATTCCCTGCCGCATTAAACCCAGCGTCAGGGGTGGTCCTCGGGAGCCTCAACAAATGAGGATACACATCAAATTGAGAAATATAACTCATACGTTAAAAAAGGTAAAATTCAGCATTCTGATCATCTTTGTTTTTGTATAAAAGAATAACTGTCAAAATATTAAGGGGAAGATAATGACAATATCACTGTGTCTTATTCTGAGGGGCAGAGCTGCGCTGACCTACCAATGTTGCCTTTCATGAAATGGTGTGAGAGAAAGTAAACAAAAAAATAAAACTCAAACAAATAACAATAATAATGCAAACATAGCCCAGCAGGCTTAGATTGTGAGTAAAACCAACATAATCCCGACCTAACTGAAACATCAAATATTAATCACTTCCAGTAGTACCAGCCATGTTTCTTTACAACGAAGTTCTTAATCAGAAGGTAGGTAGATAAAAAAAAAGCTATAGAAACTTTTCAGCTCTTCCCAAAATGCTGCCATTTATGATCACATGCAGAGGGGTGACATATAAATCTAAAGCTATGGTATATAAATGATAGAAAATATATTGGGGAAAATAATATACCAGTTGCTAAATAATTCATTAAGTATGCTTCAAATTAATAAAAATATATGTTGATAAAACTAGTGCTTCAATTGTGTAAGACCAATTGTATATTGTAGATTTAACTGCATAGCCCGTAATCCATAAAATATCACTGTGAATATTCCTGAAGGGTGTAATAAAAAAAGGGTTGGAAGAATCCTAATTAAGATAAATAGCAATTAAATTTTAAGTCTCAGTATCCCAGTTGTATAGTAAATGAAAACTAAACTAGCCTTCAGGAATTTTCATATCATTATTTAGCCACAAATGGCCTTTAATAAATTTCAAACTAGGTTAAATAGCTGTGTAATATTCAAACACAGACTGTCCTCAGCCCCACCCACTGTGTGGGTGACATGTTCTGTGACAATTGAAACACTGTTTTTTCAACTCCTGGTGCTAAGGCTGTGCTTTCAGACATGTTGGTCAAATTAGACCATGTTTCAGGGGCTGAGTCAAACTCATAATCATTGTGTAAACCCAGGGAATGTGTGTGTGTGAACAAGAAAATACACGTGACAACAGTAAGTACTCTACACTCAGCTCAAGCTTCCAGTTATAATTTTCTCAGATTTTTGTCAGTGAACCCAAAATAATTGTAGAAGGGCTATTCATGAACACATACAAATTTATTTTATGAAAGTTTTCTCTAATACCTTTTTTATTTTACCTACAATTTCCAATAATATGAATTTATTTTAAGCTACTGTATTTATTAGATCTTTGTGCAAGACACAGAAAATCAATATGAGAAAAATTGGTGCAAAATTTAAGTGGCCACAGGAGATTTTATGTATCTAAAAAAAGCTATTAGGGGGTGAAGTTTTGATGTAAATTTATCTCAACAGTGGAATTCCATTTCTTCCCCAGCTTCTACGAACTGTCTTTAACACAATACTTAACAAAGACAAGAGCTCAAAGCACAGCATCTGGTTTAACAAAGAAAGCCCTTTAAAGAGAGCAAAGATGATTTCAGCTGGCCCATTGGAACGTGTCAGACAGACGTGTTTATTTCATATAAAGTGAAAAAGGAACTGCCTTTGGCACTCATCCTGCAAAAATGTCATAAAACAGTGCATTCTGAAATCCTAAAATGAGCTGAAAAGTTTATCATCCAGAACACAGCCTTACATACAGTTCAGATTCAGTTCACCAAACAGGGTGCCCTCAGGCAGCTGGTGGCAGGAGCTCCTTGGCTTCCCAAGTAGTAGTTAGTAACTGGAGACCAAATTCAAACAAAGTGTCAACTTCTGGAGTTGAGATTCATTTTTTATTAAGCACATTAGAAAGATTTCTAGGTCTTTGGCATGGCTTTATTTCATTTTTGATGCTAAAATAAGATAAATGTCAAATTGAATAATTAAGAATTAAGCAAAACAGGAAAAGTGATCTCAGTCTACAGAGTAGAACCTGTCAGAGTGATGTGTCCCTGACAGTTACGTCTAAGTTGTGGCTCAGGGATTGATCTGCCTTTAGTACACTAGTTTTATAAAATAACATAGTTTTATAATCCAATCACGTTGTGGCATTATGTTATAGCATTGTCTTTACAGTATAGCATATTATAAATACAGCCCGGAAGGCTGGTGAAGCTGAAATTTAATGCTAGAATAGGATGTTCTTAAAGCAAAAATGAGTTAAAAGTATAAAGTGACATCCAATAGAGCAGTGACTTTCAGCCCATGTGCCCTGAGAGGGTTTCAGGTGTGCTGCAAAAAATTGTAAAGATAATTAATTAAATTATTTTCAAAAGAAGTTCAAAGCACATAAGTATGTTCTTTGTTTTCCTTTCTTTTCATTCTTTTTTTTTTTTTTTGATCAATGAAATGTAAGCGTGCTACAGAAATTTAACTACAGGTTCAAGTTTACCATAAGATTGAAAACAAAAAAGCTGAAAAACTCTGCAATAAGTGGTAAAACCCTCTGCTCCAGGCTTTTTTCTTATCTCCTCTGTTTCCAGTTTTTTTGAAATGACCAGGCAAGCTCAGCTCCCCATCTACCTCACAAGCAACTATTTGGGGCCACAGCATGTGGACTGTAAGATTGGAAAGTCTTTGAAGCAATAAAATATATTAATTACTCTGTGCCTGGGAGCTTCGTCACTTTCTCCGGTTTATAAACGTAGATTTCTATATACTGTCACAGCCACAACAAACGAAAAGGAGTTTAAATGTCCTTAAAAGATGGTGGAGTTTCTTCTACGTCTATCCTGTTGGAATGAGCACTGCACAGAATGTAGGGGAAACTTTGTTAAAGACCTCCCAAAAAACGGAGGACAGGGATACAGGAAAATATAGCACATCAAGGTGAAAGTCGGTGAGATCTCCAGAGTTCTTGGGATTAATAGTCATAAATGATAGATATTAACACTTCCATATCATTATCGGATTATACACATCACTAATTTACTTTGATTGTGGGAACCTCATAGCCTGGGGCTCTGACAGGGAAGGGAAGGGTAGCAATGGCTGTGCTCAGTGGAAAAGGTCTCAGAGAAGGAGAGATGTTGTCTCAGAAAGGTTCTGATGAACACTGGGAAACTGAAGATGGCTTTGTCAGACTTGCTCAGCCTTCAGAATGAGATTAGCAACTTGCAAGTGAGTTGGGAGGACCAGTTGGGTCATGGCTGGGATGCATAGGAAGGATGAGCACTGTGGGGATTGGGGATTCCTCCTACCAGGGGAAGGACCTGGAAAAGGTTCCCAGGAAAACCTGCAAGGGCCCAGCAGGGAGGATGCATCACCAAAGCTGGCTCATGAGCCACCAGGAGGATGGTGCTATAGCTGCAGGGATGGCAGGTGTCAAGGCACCAACGTGGATGGAAAAGGTGAAGGGGGGCTACCACAGGAGGCTGCGGACAGGTCGAGGGGCTGAAGCTGAGCACCGAGCCCAGGAGGGCACCTCGGTTTTGGAAGGTGGACATTGAGTGGGCAGCACAATTCATACCCACAATGGTGGCAGTTTTACTAAAGCCACATGAGCCCGTGCACAGCAGACACACTGTGAGGTGCTTCTGGAGTCCTCTCCCCTCTGGACACCTTCAGATGAGGCGGAGGGCACTCTGAAACACAGGTTAATCTACTGAGTCACAAAGCAAACTGGTAGCAGAGCTTCTGTTCCACCTGTGTCCACTCCTGGTCTCAGCCACCAAGTCAGATGCTGACCCAGTGTGGAAGGAACACAAACTGGGAAGGCAGGAGCAGGGCTCCCATGATCTCAAGGTGAGGTGAGGGGCAGTGCTCCCATGATCTCAAGGTGAGGCGAGGAGCAGTGCTCCCATGATCTCAAGGTGAGGCGAGGGGAGTAGCCTTCGATGTCTCCTCTGTGTCAGGTGCACAGCCAACAGGCTTAAAAGAAAAGAAAAGCATCTCTAGGCTCTGTGAGAGAAGAGCCCGTGAAAGGAAAGAGCGTAGCAGCCAAAAGCCATGTGATCAGCACGAAAACTTCCAGAGCAGGGCCCGGGTCCTGTGTCTCATCTCAGGTGGGGTGAGGAGACCATATACAGGGGAGAGGTAGAAATCACACAATGTATCTAGGAAAGTCTTGTCAACAGAAAAATACAGAGAAACGAATCTCAAATAAAAAAGGTTCTATTTAGAATAATGTATCAGAAGCAGCATCAAAATTAGCAACATACACAGAGGGTATCTCTAGGATGTCCAGACAGCAAGCAAAAAGGCTGGGGATTACTGGAGAAAAAATGCTGTGTGAACAGTGAAGTTTGCCTGACATTGGCAGCACCCTGTAGCAGCTGGTGGGTTTTGCTGGCAAAACCGGCAAAACTAGTACACCCTGTCAGTAGCTACTAGGTAAGGCTTGTAACCCTGGAGTCAGGGTTAGGTCCTTGACATTTTAGAAAGAGGCTGTGAGATAGTATGACAGGCAGGTGTCTGAGGGCCATCTGTCTTAATGTGACTCTCATGGTGAGCTGAGGTTTGGAAATGTCTTTGATGATCTGCGTTAACAAGCAGACATGTTCACAAGGCCCCTTCACGGCCTTGCTCAGCTCCCTTCCCAGGGTTTGACACAAGTGACCCTGTTCTGAATCTGATAAAGGTCACAGCCTAAGGCTGATAAATACAAAAGCAGAGATGAAAGAAATAATTTCCAAGGCAAATTAAACTGACCAAAATTTGAAAAAATATAAATTGAAAACCCAGATAAAATAATAACCCTGAAACCATTGCATCCATTTCCTAACAACACTGTAATGAAGCATCTGGAACCCCGTGGCTTAAAACAGTGCACATTCTCTTACAACTCTGCAGGCCAGATATCTGGAAACAGTTTCACGGGGCTAAAGCCCAGGGGCTGGGAGCTCTGGAGGAGAAACCGTCTCTTGCTCCCACTGGCTTCTGGAGGGACTGTGTTCTGGGCTGACAGAGCAACCCTTTCAGCAGCACAACTTCCCGTGTCCACTGTCACTCCTCCTTCTTTCCTGTTATCAAATCACCTTCTTCCTCCTTATAAAGACACTTGTGGTCACATTTAGGATGAACCCAAATGATGGAGAACAGCCTTCCCTTCCCAAGACCTTAATGAACATACCAGCAGGATCCCCTTGCCACATAAGGTTCTGGGGATGAGTTTGAGGATGAGGACATAGATAGGAAACATTCTTCAGCCTAACACAAATGTTAAAGATGTCAGACCAATAATAAAATTGTCCCGGGGAGGCGCCTGTGGCTCAGTGAGTAAGGCGCTGGCCCCATATACCGAGGGTGGCGGGTTCAAACCTCAGCCCCGGCCAAACTGCAACAAAAAATAGCCGGGCGTTGTGGCGGGCGCCTGTAGTCCCAGCTACTTGGGAGGCTGAGGCAGAAGAATCGCCTAAGCCCAGGAGTTGGAGGTTGCTGGAGCGACTCCGCTGCACTCTACCGAGGGCGAAAAAGTGAGACTCTGTCTCTACAAAAAAAAAAAAATAATAAAATAAAATAAAATTGTCCCACCCCCTCACCACCTTCTCTCAACATAAAAATGGATCAGGGTCAGATAAGTTTAAGGTCAAAACATTTAATTCATTCAAGCAAATCAGTAATTCTTATTGCATTTTACAAAATTCAAAAATCTAAGAAAAATTATAACCTACCGAATTTCTATAACTTGATCTAAAACAACATGTAATTATATAAGGATAAATGATCATGAACTAATGGCTTATCAATGAATCCTGGCTTATGACTATAGAGCTAACAAAACTAAAATTCTAGCAAAGTCAGATATATCTAAGAAATGCAAACATAGTTCAGCATCAGAAAATCTATTCATACAACAAATTAGGAATTTAAAGAAAAATTACTTTTGATCATCTAAAAGATGTAAAAAATATATTCAAATTGCATTTAATAAAAGTCAATGTCTTTTTACAATACAAACGGCTAGCAACTTAGAAATAAAAGTAAAATTCATAATAAAAAATATTTTCTTATCATCCAACGGGAGAAATAATGCAAAGAAGAATAAATAAACAATTAGTGGACAATCAAAAAAATGTCTAATAGACAAGATAAAGAAGTCCAACCTTTCCAGTGATCGAGGAACTGCACACCAAAGCTGCAGTTTCCTGTGTCTACAAAGTAAACTGCATGAAAATGTTCATAGCATATTTATAAGTAATTGTCAAACAATTTCATCATTGTGGTTCCCATAAAAATGTCAACATTCCTTTTTATGTTTTGAAACTGGTAACTCTTACATAAAAAATCAACAATAATCACCATAAATTTTATGGGAACAAATGAGAAGGAACTGAAGGTACTAAAAGTAATTGTTAAGCTAAAAAAATGTTTAAAACGTTGCATGAAACTAGTTGCATTTAAACTAGTACATGAAAAAGCAAACTTTGAAAAAAAGGACTACAATTACAGAGATAGACCAATATACTAAGGATATGGGAATTACTATTTCACCATGTTGGTATTCAGAATGGGGAAAGGGAGGATGATAGATCCCCTGCTTACACATTTCAAGTGAAGGCTATTGAGTAGCCATATTTAAAAAAATAGAAATGTGGTAAAGTTGGAGTCCCTATCTAATAGATAACATCATAATAAATTTCATGTGGATCAAAGTTTTCATTCATGTTAGGGAATAAACCAGTCATTCACTCCAGTATTCCAGTCTCCCTATCTTAAGAGGTGTAGGTAAAAATTAGGTAATCTCAACACCTTCATGTCAAACTAGAAACCGAAGAGAAATTTCTCAACTTAATATGATCTATGTAGAGAAAACATACAACTGATATGCTTGAGGCCAGAATGACCCAAGTATTCTCCTTTTACTCAATAATGAGCCAGTGATGTTCACCTTTCCTGTCTGAATTAAACATTACATGGGTTTCTTGCAGGTAAAATAAGAAACAAATACTTAGTAAAAATCATGCAAATTGAAAAGGAAAACAAAATCCCCTTATAGAGACAATGTTATATGTATTGACCATCTAGAGACAATTATTATAACTAGTAAGATTAAAAGAAACTACTGAATATAAGATAAATATATAAAAAGAAAAAACATTCTCATTAATCACCTACATCCAGTTAGAAAGACTAATTTTGGATAAGATTCAAAACAACATTTAAGCTAGCTCAAAGTAAATCTAGGTATGAGCATTTTAGAGAAAAAAATGATGATTTTTTTCAAAGACATTGAGACCTAAAATACATAAAAATGTATAATATATCAATATAAATTATTACAAAATTAATATTTACTATGATTCTAATTAAAATTTCCAAAAAAATTGCTATTGAAATTAATCCTTACTTTTAAAAAGTAACCAAGATATTTTAAAGAACAAAATCAGGAAATCTGCCTTGCAAGTATTGAGACTTACTACAAAGCCTTGGTAATAAAACAGGTAGCATTGTGGTAAAGATCAAATAAAATAGAACAGAAGACCTAGAGGTTTACACATATCTGGAAAATTTATAAATGACAAAGGTATTATAAAGGCCAGGGGAAAGAAGATTTCAATAACTACCTACCATGACTAGTTTTTAATTTTTTTTAAAGAAAAGTATTCTACTTTATATATAAAAACCAGTTAATTACAACATATTAAATACAAAAAGCAAAATTTAAACAATTAAAAATATCAGAAAATGTTTTAAAATCCCAGTGAAAATGATTTACAATAAAAATAGAAAGAATAAACTATAAAGGGGGGAAAAACCCTGATAATTTCTGCTTTTCTAATTAACATTTGCAATTTATTCAGCCAAAGTCACAATTAAAATAGCAAAAAACAATGAAAAAATGGGGAGAAGGTATTTCAGAAATAAGAAACCAACAAAGATGTAGTATTGAGAATGATTAAGAAAAACTGAAAATTAATAAGAACAAGATAATTGACAAAAGAAACATATGAAGAAAAGATATAAGCTGAAAGTTTCCAAAAGTGAAATGTCAGGTGGACAACAAGTAGATGTACAGTCAATGTGGTGTTCAGAGGAACCCAACTGAACCATCCCTATGTGCTGTCTTCCATCTACCTGTTAGAATTTAGAGACTGGAAATATCCATGTTGGTCAAGATAGGAACCACTTATTTACCCTACTGGGAAAGTAAACAGGTCCACCTGCTGTAGAGATGAGTAACTTAGAAACCAGTAAACCTGAAAACACACATGCTTTATACCCCCACAACTTTCCCTTCAGATTTATTCAGCCTTTTGAATGTGTTCTTCAAGAGAGATATGCAGGTGTGTATGGAGCAGGCAAGTATGTATGCAGAGTAATTTTGAATCAACTTACTAATCTCAGCAGGAGAATCAATAAATAGTAGAGCTATCATTTGATTCAGCAATCCCACTACTAGGTATTTACTCAAAGGAGAAAAAGACATTTTATCATAAAGACACTTGCACTAGAATGTTTATAGCAGCACAGTTCACAAACGCAAAGATGTAAAAATAGCCCAAGCGTCCATCGATATATGAGTGGATTAGTGAAATGTGGTGTCTGTGTTCCATGGAGCACTGCTCAGCCAGAAAAAAATGGTGATCTAGTATCTTTTATAGCAACCTGGTTGGAACTGGAGACCCTTGTCCTAAGTGAAGCATCAAAAGAATGGAAAAATAAACACCACAGGTGCTCAATATTAAATTACATCTAGCTGATCAACGCTTGTGTGGACTTATGAAAGCAAAACTCAATAGGCGTCAAGTATGTGGGACCAGGGAGGAGGGAATGGGTAACTTCACACCTAACAGGTACATTGCACACTTTCTGGGTGAAGGGCATGCTTATCAATCTGACTTGAAATATAACAAAGCAAACTATGCAACAAAAATGTATGTGCTTCATATTATTCTGAATTAAATGTTAAATAAAGTTCATGTGTGTAAATCCCCACATTCTAACACAGTGGGAATATCAGCAAAATAGGGTAAACCAAAACCAACATAGGAGAACCTCACAAAAAGCACTCTGCCACCAGATATTTATAATGGTAATTAAATAAATTGAAAAGAAAATGTACGTTCAAATGTTAAATATAACAAATATTTTAAAAATCCACAAAAGCCAAATTTGAAATTGTGGTCAATTCTGAAAGTTGAGGGAGGTAGTGGGATTTGAAAGTCTTGCGTAGAGACTTTCACACGATGGGTGCTATTTTATTTCTAAATGAATACCTATTTGGTGGACATGTTTTCTTAAACACTAAGAGCCTGTTTTTAGCTGTCACTCAACACTCCTTTGCCTTAATAATTATTAATAACTTTTTAAGAGTCTTTTCAGGCACAACCTTCTTTTGGAAATATATTCCTGGCTCTATGCTGTTTTCAGCATCCCCCTGTGGAAAATCATCTTCATATTGTTTTCTGATTATCAATGTATCAGTTCATCTCAGCCACAGGATGGCTACAGAAATGATGTTCATGTACTTCGTATATGCCAGTCATCTTCTAAACACTTGTCTTAGTTCTGGCTGCCATAGCAAAGTATCATAGCCTGGGTGGCATAAACAAAATTTATTTCTCACAGTTCTGGAGGCTGGAACTGTGAGATCAGGCTGCTAGCATGGTCAGGTTCTAATGAGGGCCTGCCTTTCTGGTTTTCTGATAGCTGAATTCTATCCTCAGGTGGTGACAAGAAATTGAAAATGTTCCCTCGGGTCCCTTTTATAAAGGCGCTAATAACATTTGCAAGGGTGCCACCCTCATGACCAAATCACCTTCCAATATCTCGCCTGCAAATACCATCAAATTGGGGATTAGAATTCAACACATGAGTTTCAAGGGGACACAAACATTTAGTCCATAATAGCACTTTCTACAAATTGATCTCTAGAGTAAAGAATTCCTCAGGGTCACACAGGTATCTTTTTTGGAAAAAGAAAAAAAATTACATAACACACAGTTATATAGCACTTGTTATATGTCACTTACTATTCTAGATGCTTTCTGAATTAGTTTCTTAGGATTGTTACCACAAATTACCAAGTGAAGTGTGGCTTAAAATAGTAGACATTCAGGGAAAGATGGCAGGGTTGGAAGCACCAGGAATATGTCTCCCACTGAGACAATAATTGCCCTGGAAGACTCTACCTGTAGTGAATTTCTGTCAATTTCAGCCCCTCAAACAGCAGCAACTACCAAATTCCCACCCTAGCCTTGTGGTGCAAAGTCATGTACATGTTCTAGAAGCAGCCTGCACACAGCTTGTGGGAACCAGGATGTGCGAATAGGACCCTGCCCCTCTACTACATTTCTGAGCACCTGTGCTCTGATTGATAACTGTTGTTTGTGATTATGGAGGTGCAGGTAAGAGATGGGTGGCCCCTGTTGCTGTATCTCCCCCTTTGACTTCAGTGACTTTCAGGGGATATAAAGAACTAGCAAATGTTTTCTTTTTGACTCTTTTATTTTTCTCTTTTCCCCTCTGAGAGCCTGACATTAAAGACTTAACTCAGGAAAACCACGAGGTTATACCTGGAGTAACTTTTCCTGCACCATAGGTGGAGAGTCTCTCCAGCTGGTAAGATGGAGTCAGCATGGACCTCACTTCTTTTGTCTCCTCTTTCAAATATCATTGTCTTTTGTTTCAAGGTGTCTTAAAAATAGACTTAAAAATTTGTACTCATATATTTTTTCCCCAAAATTTTAGCTATTTCAAGCAATAGGGTAAATCCAGTCCCTTCTATTTCATCTGGTTAGATGCAGAAGTTTCAACTTCGTGTTTCATGGCAGTGTAATATATTGTTTTAATTTGCATTTCTCTGATTATGAGTTTAAGCATCTCTATACATATAATGATCTTTTGTGTTTTCTGCCATATAAATTGGCCTATAAATTTTGAGTACCCATCTTCCAGAAGTTCCTTATACATTTTTATGTCACTCCTTGATAGTTCTATATTTTCAAAATTCCCACTCCTATTATTTGTCCCTTGATTATCTGTTTATTGATAACTACTACAATTTTCAACTGCTTAACACCTGTTCTTTATTAGAAAAAACTTGATTTTGATTTAATAATATTCATAACTTTTTAAAAATATAGATTGAAACATTCAAAAGCAACTGAATACATAAAGTATAAATGGACTATACATGCTCAGGTAAAGGTACACATCCAGACAAGACCAGAGAATATTTTAAATGTAAACCTCAATGTAAACCTTGACCCTGAGATAGCCTACAATTGTTAAGGAAACAAAAGTAGAACAAACAAACAAACAAACAAAATTAAAGAAAGAAAACTCTGGGGAAGGAGGAGAATCCAATTTCCAGAATTACCACCTTATGAGGTTCAAATACCTAGTTTCCTCAAAAAAAAAAAAAAGAAAGAAAGAAAGAAAAAGAAATTATAAGACCCACAATGTAAGTAGAGAAGTGTATCTTAATCAAAGGAAATAAATAAATCAACAAAAACTATCATCAAAAAAGACTTGGTAATAGACCTGCTAGGCAAAGACTTCAAAATAGACTTAAAAATTATTGTCTTAAATGTGTTCAAAGAACTAAAGGAAGATATATCAAAAATCAAGAAAATGATAGAAGAAGAAAATGCCAATATCAAGTTAACCAGTTTGATGAAAGTGTTTTGGATTGTGTGTGAAAACATCACACTGTACCCTAGAAGTGCATTAATGTACATAGTTACCATTCAATAAAAAAGAAAAAAAATTCAAAAAAAAAAAAGAGAAACTCTAAAAATATATTAAAAATAAATTCTGAAAAGTACAATAACAAATGACGATTTCACTAGAGTGATTCAAAGACAAATTTGAGCACGCAGAAGAATGAATCAATGAACTTCAAGATTAGGACAGTAGAAATTATCATGTCTGCAGAACAAAAGTTTAAAGATGAATAAACAGAACCTGAGGGATCCATGAGACACCAATAAGCAGATCAATATATACATTGTACATTGAGTACCAGAAGGAGCAGAGAAAAAGGGAAAGAAATAATATTTGAAGATATAATGGCTGAAAAGTTTTACACTTAATGAAATACATACATATAAACATCTAAGAAGCTCAACAACTTCAAAATGAACTTAATGAGATCCACATACCTAGACATATTACAATCAAACTTTCAAAAACCAAAGAAATAATCTTAAAAGTAGCAAGAGATAAGTCACTTGTCACACACGAATGATCCTTAATTAGATTATTAGCCACTCTCTCATAGAAATTTTGGAAGATAGTGTTAGTCGGTTAATATATTTCAAGGACCAACAAAAAAATTTTAAAAAGGCAACTCTGGATCACCTAACTCCAGTAAGATTAGCCCATATTACAAAATCCCAAAACCAGAGATGCTGCTGGCGTGGATGTGGAGAAAAGGGAACACTTCTACACTGCTGGTGGGAATGCAAACTAATACGTTCCTTTTGGAAAGACGTCTGGAGAACACTTGGAGAACTAAAAATAGACCTGCCATTTGATCCTACAATTCCTCCACTAGGTATATATCCAGAAGACCAAAAATCACATTACAACAAAGATATTTGTATCAGAATGTTTATTGCAGCCCAATTCATAATTGCTAAGTCATGGAAGAAGCCCAAGTGTCCATCAACCCACAAATGGATCAGTAAATTGTGGTATATGTACACCATGGAATATTATGCAGCCCTAAAGAAATATGGAGACTTTACCTCCTTCATGTTTACATGGATGGAGCTGGAAAATGTTCTTCTTAGCAAAGTATCTCAAGAATGGAAGAAAAAGTATCCAAAGTACATAGCCCTATTATGAAACTAGTTTATAGCACTATGACCTAATTATAGTTTAAGAATAGGGGAGGGGGGAGTGAAGGGGAGTGGGGTGGATGGATGGAGGAAGGGTGATTGGTGGGATTATCTCTATGGTTTATC
The DNA here is from genome assembly GCF_000181295.1 of Otolemur garnettii. Taxonomy (NCBI): domain Eukaryota; kingdom Metazoa; phylum Chordata; class Mammalia; order Primates; family Galagidae; genus Otolemur; species Otolemur garnettii. Next base: position 1,097,889 of record NW_003852583.1, read on the forward strand.
TCACAAGGGTTCAAGTGAGTCTTTCTAAAAGTAGAGTATGAACGTCTTATGTATATGAAAACACCACACTGTATTCCATGATTGTATTAATGTACACAACTATCATTTAATAAAAAAAAAAAGTCCACATTGATAGCCACTCTGCTGTGGAGCAGAAGTCTCCCAACCATGGACTGCAGACCAAATGTGACCTACTACATGCTTTTGAAAGACCCTCAATCTAAGAATAATGTTTACATTTTTTAACAGCTGAAAAAATGTTTTAAAAAAGGGTAACATTCTGGGACACACAGAAATTCATATATCAGATCCATAAATTAAATATGATCAGAAAACAGGCACACTCACTTATTTATGCATTGCCCATGTCGATTGCTCCAATGGCGGTTGAGAAGCTGCAACAGACATCCTGGGGTGCATGAAGCCTAAAACGTCTACTCTCTCCCTTTATAGAAAGTGGTTTCTAACCCCTGGATCAGTGTCTCTCTGTGCCTATTTATGAATTTATACACAAGAAGAAACTGAGTCCCTTAAAATGGAATGTCCTTTCTACACATAGCAAGGTACAAACCCCGAGATTTTATGACTTCCTCATAGGTTTTTCTATAGGAATATGAAAAGAGCAGCTAAAAGTTGAACTTTTATTCCTTGCCAATATTGATTTATGCTTTATCTTATATACAGCATTTAGGTCACCTATTTTTGTACACTGTGGCTATGTTCTCGTCTATTATTCCGATCTTAAAGATACTTTCCTCAGGAGATTCCTATGACTCTCTTTTAAAAGGTCACACTTGTGCCCTTATTCTTGAGCACCACACCCCAAATCCTCTACCAACCTCTACCACCTGTTTACATTCTGTGACTTCATTTACCTGTTTTGTGGTCTACCTCTCCAACACCAGAACACATATTCCATGGCAGCAGAGACCTCACCCATCCTTGCATTTCCAGAATCAATGTTTATTTGATATCTCGTTCATCTGGGATGCTGCCCAGGTTAATGAATAAATTTATGAATGGAAGAATGGTTCCTTACTTTAACTTTAGCTACCAAAAGTAAAATGACACTTTGATCTCAGCATTATCTGAAGCAAGCATTTCTCCATTGCTATTTCATAGAAGACTGATTGGTAGAGCTCATTCTACACACCCTGTGAGTGGGCTTTGGAGAATAGAGGAAAAACCAGGACTTTCCACAGGGAAAGAACTAAGCATGACTTCTTTGGAAATTTTCCTTTTTCCCTCCCTCCCTCCCACTCTCATTTCCATTTTTTTCTTTGTTTTTTGTTCTTTCTTTCACGTCTCTCAAAAACAATTTTTTAAAATGTCTTCATTAAAACTCAGCAGTTAACTTTCAAACAGCGATCATTTTTAAAAGCCCTGCAGGTATATTCTTTCAGAATTGCAGGTACATTCTTTCTGAATTTTCCTCAAAACTATGCTCTCTCTATCACTTCTAAGATGAAAACCATAGATCAAATGATGTCACTTTTCTTCCCAAAGATTTTCACTGGTTTATCTATTCCCTTAGGAAAGCATCCCGTATCCTAGCAGAAGGAGCTGAGCTTGGGCAATTCAGCCAAAACACAGATTTAGAATGGTTTATACTTTATACTAGAACAATGTATGTGAAGTTATTAATTGGATCAAAACATGTTTATTCCATCACTGTACAGACTTGCCAAGAATGTGTGCATGTGTGTATGTGTGTATTCGGGTGTGTGTATAAAGTCATTTCCGCAGATCTGGGATCTTATTTCTCATCCTTAGAGAACACCATTTTTTTTTCTTTTAAGTTTCTATTGCTCAGGATATGTCAGTTAATAATTGGTCCACATATATCACTTTGCAACATATTACGAGCTAATGTAACTTTGAGAAAATGCAGCAGGCAGCTATAAATAAGGAAGTTACAAGGGCTGTGGAGCTTGTCTGCCACAAGCTGACAGAGGGTTTTAAGCCTAACCCTACTTCAGGTACGTGTGCAGGCAACACAAGGTGGTCATTAATGTCAACCCTGGCAAAGCGTCCTTGTCACATCCTCAATGGCGTTGATGAAACTTCAGAGCGGATGGGTTGAAACAAATAAGGCAAATCACTTTGCAGCTAGTGACTTAAGAGTCCCTTTCTGGAGCCTTGGGGTATTTGAGACTCTGAAAACAACAGGAAGGGAAGAATTAGAAGGTAAGGAAGAGATTGCTACTCAGAGAACATGCATAGTGAAGGAAGAAAGCTGAACTCCGTCACCATGTCCAAGGAGACAGTGTGGGCTACAGTGCTAGAGCGAGCCTGCCAACAGGGAGCTGGGTCTTTCTTGGCAGTGGAATATATGTCTGTATCAGGGTCACACAGGTTTAAGCACTCAGGTCCAGGAAGGATATATTTTTTCTTCTGTCTTTGGTTCTCCTTTTTTAATTTTTTTTCATTCATAACTGTATATATTTATTGGGTACAATGTGATGATTTAATATACAATATGGAATGCTTATATCAAACTGTTTAATATAACCAGCTCCTCACTTACTTATTTTTTGTGGTAAGACTTTTACAGTTTACTCTTAGTTGCTTAGAAATATACACTTGCATTGTACATATTAGTCATGTTCCTGTCATATGCCCTCCTTCCTCCCACCAAACACCTCCCCTCCTCTCCCTCCTCACCCCTCTTTCCCCCTGGTTAGACTATATTTGTGTTTTATCATTTATAAGAGAGTGTCAGCCATAAAAGAAGCTGGAGACTTTGCATCATTTATGTTTACCTGGACAGAATTGAAAGACATCCTTCTTAGTAAAGTGTCTCAAGAAGGGTTCTCATTTTTTATGTCTTTGAATCAGTCAAGAACAGCGAAAGCTATCTGGTTATTTTTCAAATAACCCTTTCCCCTGCATTTGTCACTATGATAAACTACTCCAATAGTTAATAGTGAAACATCAGTTCACTTTTCAAGTAGAAGCTTTATACAAAGAGGCAACAGCATTCCTGGGAAAACAATGGTATATAGAATGGGCAGTTCAAATCACCATCATCCTGCCTGCAAGGTGCTCAGTGGCAGGTAACTTCACAGTCTCTGTTTCATTTCTTACAGAATGGGGAGATTAAAACAGATGGCATATGCTATGAATTTAGAACAATTCTGGAACCTAATGGGTCCTCAGTCAAAATTACCTTTCTTACATCCAAACCCTCTCTACTTGGCTTTTCACTAAGAAATCAAGTATCAATGTCAAGTTAATAAAAGAAAGACTCACTGATTTGCTTTTGAATTCAGGTGATTTACTAGCTGCTGTCATTTGTTAGTTGAATTCAGTCCTGAATTTCTGAGAAAACCACTCCAGCTAAATCGTGTCATTCAGAGATAACACGTCAGGACATTGTCTACTGGTGAAGGGAAAACAATTCTGTGTTTATGGATGAGGTGGTTGAGAGGAATTGTGGCTCTGGGAGAACTTATTAAGGTTTTCTTAAAATCTCTGCACAGTTCCAGAATTTGAGGAACCTTTTCAAGAAGACCAAATTGAATTTGCATTGACTTACCTCAAAATATAATCAGATCAGAGAGAGAGAAATGACTTCTTGAGTAACCCTTTTATTTATGGCTAGACTTAATCGTCATCCCCCAAAGAGTCTCACATCAGAAGCTAACACAGAAGCACCTGAATGAACTGTCACTGTGAAAGATTTCGCAGACGTGGAGCAAATGGCTTCCAGCAGTAAGAAATTCTGACTCTGACCACCAAAATATGTCAATTGATCAAAGGGTATCAATAGGTGGATAAGACTTTTGTTAAGTTCTAAACATATAAGTCTCACGAAGCATCAGCTACTGCCTCACCAACACACTCTTCACAGCTCTCACACTGATACCTTGCTCCTTAGGGTTGGGAAACTTCCTGATTGGGACAAGGAACAGTTGACACCATCTGCACCCTCCAGTCCCCTGTGAAATGGCTTTGTCATCACCCAGTAATGGAGACCTCAGTACCTCCCTAAACAACTTGTTCCAGCTCTGAACTTTTCCAAATATTAGACAACTTCTTTAAAGTCTTTGGCTCCCTGTGGCTTCCACTTACTTGTCCTAGGTAGACCTCTAAACAATAGAAGATGAGAAAAAACTGGACAGACAGTAGTGTGTTGATAAACCTATAAAATCCAACTCTTGTTTTGCATTTGTGTGTGTACATATATTTATACAAGTATACATATTTTTATCTAATTGTGTATAATTTCATGACTATAAAGGATATGTAGCCTAAATCAATAAATAATACTGAAAGATACAATATTTTTTACTATGAATTCTGTACAACCCATGGGTTTTCAATGAAATTTAAAGGCTTTTACTGAACCCTTTCCATTATAGATAACTCATGGTTTCAATTGACAAATATTGGTTGGTATTTTCATTTACATTAAAGAGTGCAACACAAGTCAGATAACAAAGAAAAGTTGGAACTTTTCCCTTCATCAGTAATGTTCAGTGACTTATTTTCTTAATTAGATAATTTTTAAATTCTAAAATAGTATTTTCTCATTTATTGGTGCTTCTCATATAAAATGGCTGTCAGTATGACATGTTTAAACTTTAACATGTTTATTAGAATTTTTTCTGATATTTTCATGTCAACAAAATCTACAAAACAAGAAACCAATACCTGATTTGAAGTATTTGCTGATTTGCAGGATGTAAATGTCCCACCTGGCAGATTTTAAGTTACCAACATGACCTTTTCCAAATAGGAGCTAGGAAAAGAGTGTGTACAATTTTTTTTAAATGTTCTAAGTTTTCTGTTTATTATTTTAAAGATTTTTGTTGTTGTTTTTCCCATATTTTTCATTTCTACTACACAGACACAATAGCTGTAAATAGCCTTCAGGGCACAGATAATAATAATTGAAAGCTGTAAAATAATTAGTAGATTATGGTTTTGAATATTTATTTTCTTCAATTTGTAATGTAATTTGTTTAATGTTGTGTGCTTAAAACCAGCTCACGAAATTTCTGAAAAGTAATTATGAGCTCTGAGAAGTAGCTCCAGCTTTCTACAGCTTATATAGACCCTACAGCTCAGTTCTGCTCTAAGAAACTGGGCTCTGGGCAGAACTGGAAATGGTCCAAAATGATTATGCTATTCTGGGTTTTGTCAGCAGAGCTATGGATTCAATTTGCATTATTGCTTCTTACCTTCTGACTGTTGCAAAGTAGGTTGTTGTCCTGTCCAAACCCCATCTGCCTTGTATGTTTTATATAAATAACAATTCCTAAATGATAAAATTGTTACAGAGAATAAATAAATGAATTTCAAGTCATATAGTTAGAACAGAAGCTGATATATGGAAAGTTTTCCCTAAATACTAGTTATTACTACTGGCCGAAGAGTAGAAATACTAGCAGTAGAGGCAATGTAATTTCACTTCCCCATGGCAACCCTTTAGATCTCTGTAGACAGTTTTCACTTTACACTAAATATAATTATATCTAAACTGTACAACCTGAGAACTTTCAAAGGCTCAATCCTCATTTTATGCTACACTTAGCACTTGATGCTAGAAATACAAATATTTCAAAAATTAGAGTAGTTTTTCTCTTTGATCTAACCTTCTATACTTAAGAGTCTTATCCATCAAAATTTGTGTTTTTGTTGTTTTTGCTAGACTGATGATATCCAGGAATCTGGAAATGATTGCAGTTTGGAAGAGAGTTGAAGGAAATAAGCTCATTTGTTCTGGAGGAGAGAAGAATATTAGACTGAAATCACATGAAACATAGAGCTTATTTGACTATTTGACACTGGTTGAGACTCCCTTATCATTTGTGCTCTTATAGCATTTGTGCTACTGTGAAAATACAATAAAATACTGAATGAAAACAAACAGAGTGAATGAATGATCCACAAAAAAACCATGAACATAAAACACTGTTTAAATGAAATTATGTTGTTTACTATAGTTTGCTAAGCCTGAATTTTCTCATGGGAAGTAAAAGGATGATAGCAGCCTTCTTGATTACATTTAAAGTTCTGTTACAGAAACACTTGGTGTGTCATAAGTTCTTCATAGATGTTTTCTGTCCTAATTCTACAGTTTCCTAACTGACTGATTTACACTTGAGACCCTCAAATAGCTGAGGGAAAATGGGAGGAGCTGGACAGCATGTTTCAGACACCTGTATGCAGCAGAAAAAGGCGCAGGTTGCTAACTCTGGTCTTATAAAAACAATTTTGGGGAAGATAAAGGAGATTGATAGGAAAAAAAGTGTTTGGGGCAGTGACATAGCATAAGTAGTCAAATGTCTCACTTCTGAACCTCATACTTCTAGTCTCATGGTCACATTCACTAAAACTGTAAAAATATCATGAGATGGATTTATTCTGCAAGCTGGTGAGAGACAAGGTGTACACTAGGTTCCATGTGTGCATCTAAGCTTATTTGGGAGAAACAATAAGTGAACCATATAGCAAACATAGCCTGTTCTCCCAAAATCTATCTCATGACAATATCATCATCTAAAAGAATGTTTTCAATTATCTTATAGTTCAGTAAGAACATGTGATTAAATTCTAATCAGGCAGAGGGGAATGGGGATCATGGTGTATGGCACACCTCTTGCAGATGGGACACAACTATAAGAGGGACTATATCTAATAAATGAAATCAGCATAACCTAATTCTTTGTACCCTCAATGAATCTCAAACAATAAAAAAATACCTATACAGGCAAAATTGTTTTCTACAAATTACAGAAATTTCCTTCAAAAAAAAGACTCAATATGAGATTTTTTTCACTTTTCAAAAAATCTTTCTTTTGGTCTACAGCTACAGTGTGATGGATGGAGTTCTGGCAGACACCTTGGAATATTCAGTGACTTTGGGAACTGAAGCTATAAGGTAGACTTGATGATAGAAGGAGTTCAGCTTACAGGATAGCCACTGCCTTGAACTGAGATGTTTACCTGCAGACTTCTTTTTGCCTAAGAGAAGCTTAAGCCACAATTTCTAGTCTCAATTATAGGAATGGACATGTTCCAAAGTCATGAAGATAACTACACCTATCCCAATTATGGAATCCTAGGGCATTAAGCCAAAGTTGCCAAAATATCTATGGAAAGAGAGGCTCCAAGTGACATCTTGGTTTATTACTAACAATTAAAAGTAGAAATGTTGACCCCAGACCATGAATACCAAAGTTTTTCCTTGACTGTCTGTACTTTTTAAATAGAGATTTTATTACCTGGTGTCCTCTTCTATGAACAAATACTTAATTTTTTT
>NW_003852583.1:1105178-1137111 GCF_000181295.1 Otolemur garnettii
TTTCATATGAAAGCTATAACCTAATTATAGCCTAAGCTATTATGAAACTAGTTTATAGCTTTCATATGAAAGCTATAACCTAATTATAGCCTAAGACTATGGGGAGGGAGGAGGGAAAGGGGAAGGGGCATGGATGGGTAGAGGGAGGGTGATTGGTGGGATTACCTCTATGGTTTATCTTACAAGGGTAAAAATGAATCTTTCTAAAAGTAGAATATAACCGTCTTAACACAATAACTAAGAAAATGAAATTAAGGCTATGTTAACCAGTTTGATGAAAATATTTCCAACTGTATAGGAAAACACCACACTGTACCCCATGATTGCATTAATGTACACAGCTATGATTTAATAAAAAAAAAAAAAAGGCAACTATCAACCAAGAATCTTATACCCAGCAAAACAATTCTTCAAAAATCTTGTTCTTCAAAAATGACAAAGGAATTAAAACATTACCAGATCAAAAGACTTGGGGGAGTTAATTGCCATTAGACCTACTCTATAAGAAATTCTCAGTGGAGCCTTGCAGGGTGAAACAGAAGAGTGCTAGACAGTCACTCAGACTTGCATGACGAAATAAACACATATCCCAGTAAATTGTGTGTAATTCACACAATTATAATATCTAGTATTACTGTAACAATGTTTTGGGGTTTTACTTGATTCAAAAAAACAAATGCATTTCAAAGAACTATTATGTTTTGGGATATACAGTATACAAAGATGTCATTTCATAACATCACAATCAAAAAGTTAGGGAAAGGAGCTATTAATGAAGCAAAATTGTGTTGTTAGAGTCAAGCTTGTATAAATTCAAATTAGATTGCCATAATTTGAAAATGTTTTCCGTAATTCTCATGTGAACCACAAAGAAAATAACTACTGAACATATACAAAAGGAAATATAAAATAAATTTAAACATCTTTCTATAAAAAGCAAATTAAACAAAAAGACAATAATACAGAAAATGAGGGAGAATAAATGCCGTCAGATATAGCAGATAGCAAAATGATGAAAGTCTATTCTTATCAGCAATTACCTTCTGATTACTTTTAAATTACTTTATTTGATTAAACTCTCCCATATAAGACATATATTGGTCAAATAGATGAAAATAACAGTAATAACAACAAAATATACCATTCAAATATATGCTGTTTGTGAGCCTCCCTTTAGATCCAAAGACACAAAGAGACTGAAAGTGAAAGGATGGAACAAGATACTCCACGCATTCAGAACCAGAAGAAAGCAGGGGTGACTACACTAACATCAGAAACAACAGGCTTTAAGTCAAAAAAGTTAACAAGAGGTAAAGGAAGACGTTATATGTTAACAAAAGTTTGAATGCAGTGAGAGAAGAAGGGATTAGAATAGTTAAAATCATGGAGATATTAATTAGAAGGGGCATTGCCAGGGGTGTGGAAGAGAAGGAAAGGGGAGTGAACTGTTTAATGGACACAGAGTTTCAGTTTTACAAGATGAAAACAGTTAGAGAGATGGATGTACAGTGTTATGAATACATTTGATAACTTACCATTGAACTTTACATGTAAAAGTAGTTAAGACTGTAAATTTTATTCTGCGTGTATTTTACCTTGATACAAATAGGAGAAAACTAAAAGAAGAATACATTCTCTCATAGTTGAAGGGTCCAGAAGTCCAAGGCCAAAGTGTTGGTGGGATCAGTACCTGAGAAGTCCAAGGTCAAAGGGTTGGCGGGATCAGCCCCTCCTGAGATTGCAGGGGAGACGTGTCTGTAGCTCTGCCAGCAAGTCTCACCATGACCTTCTCCTCCAGTCTCTCTTCGTGTTCTTCTTCTTAAAAGGATGCCAATCATTGAATGTAGGGACTATCTAAATCCCAGGTATTTTCATCTTGGAACTCTAATTGCTAATTGCATCTCCAGAGATTCCCTTTGTAAACAAGATCACATTCTGAGGTTCTCAGTGGACGCAAATTTTGGAGACACCATTCGACCTACTACGGTTTCCAAGTATTTACTCGGTGAATTTGCACAATGGACCCATCGGGTAATAATATTTTTGTTCCATTTTTATAGAGGAGGAAACCAAGGCATAGAGGGTTTAAAACACTTACCTAATGTCACACACCTGGAAAGAGTTTTGAGCAGAGGTGTCTGGCACCAGGTCCAGAGTTCTGTCGACTTTTCCACACTTGCAGGAAGTAGGCAGGTGCCCTGAGCACTTTCCTCAGCTTGCCTGGGAGCCTCAGGGAGGAGGACACAACTAACGGACTTTGATACATACCTATCAGGGCACCACTCCCCGGTTCCTGTCCCAGGGCCTGGACTTCTCACATAAACACGAAACTGTCACACACAGGTGAGCACAGCACCATCCACCTGCAGTGTCCACATCCTGCGCATGGCTTTTAAGTCATCTGAACATCATTCACATGATCACCCAGAGAGGACCAGCAATAGGTGTCCAGGTGGCCTGGACATCAGCAGTTCTGTGGCCACAACCTGTCCTTGACTTGTTTTGAAATCACTAGCTGCATAGCAATATTAGGTAAGAATATTCCCTTATTTGGGGGGACAATAGTGCAAACAAGACTGGCAGTCACCTCCTTGAAAATATGTTTTTGAACAGTTGTTCTACTTACCCCCCTCCTTCCCTGATTAGCATCTCTAGGCCTGATAAGAGAGGTCCTGAGAGAACGTGGGAAGTTGGAATTGATACAGGAGGGCCGGCCTGGGCTGGGCTCAGCCTCCCCACATTTGTGGTGCTCCTCTGCACTCTCAGCTTCTGCATCTGTAAGTCCTGCCCAGACTACATGGGATATTCTCCAAGCACCACCTCCCGTGAGTCTGAGAATCAAGGCCGAGGGTGTGTCTGTGTGACTTTGTCCCACGTGAAAGAGCTGACCCTTTCCAGCCTGTTTTGAGCCCCATAGCTCATCCTACACCCTCGAGAGGCCCTCTGTAGGGGACCCTGGGACATGAGGCCATCATGGGGTAATCACCCCTCTGGGACTGGGTTCACAGCTGCAGCTCAAGTCTTATAACACCCAAGAGGCATGATTATCTGCTGTCATGCTTTAATTCTTAATTAAAACAAGAACCAAAACTAAAATAAGATTGGGGAGAGGATTAAGCTCTTCTCTGTTGAAACCTAGGGGTATGTGGGCTCCTCTAGAGCTTTAGGTCATAGCCCTGAGGGCCCCTCCTGGAGCATGAGCAAGGGCCCCTCTTACAGAAAACTTAACACTGCATCATTTCCAAGGATCCCCCCAAATGCAGAAGGCCTGTGGCTCTCATGTCAACAGCAATCCGGGCATTTTCAGGTTCACACTCTCTTAACCTTCTGAGTGCACTTCTGAGCTGCATTCTCGTTAGCAGGTTTTTGTTGAGAGTAAAGCAAGGGGCCGATACTCATTATGCTTATAACAGAAAACGAGAGTAGCTGCGTGTTACGTTTAATGCATGGAAACCAAACCTGCAATTAGAGAAAGTAATTTTAAACCACGGTGAAGTATTAATATTAAATGTAAAGACAAGAATCTAATTAACACAAGTTAAAGAAAAGCCTTAAAGAATCTAATTTTATGGTCTCTTTAAATAAAAATTAACCTGATTAGAGTTTCCTCTTAAAGGTGACATTTATTAAAAAAAAGTTCCAAGCAATTTAACTACAATGGACTTCAACAAGACAACTTCCTGTCTGCACAGACGCCCTATTTTTAAATTTTATGAGGCTCTTCTGGCAGAGTTTTGTAGCAGTTAAGATGAAAATCCGGATGCATGGCACCCTTTAAAAGAAGGGGGTGAAAGAAAAAGGGAAGGAAGAGGAAGAAGAAAGAAAAATAATCAATTTGGTATCAAATTTATTCCAAAGCAGAGAAGTGCATATTTTTTTTTTTTCTGATTGTGGAAAAAAGACATGCAGGGAGGTCAAAGGTCACACAAAGAGGAGACAGTATTGTGTAGGAACTGTCACGCATCACCACCTATTTTGACATGCACAGGGCCGTTTGTTGTCTGTCGAACATGCAAATTAAGTGCCTGCTGTCATAGCCAGCCGATATCTGAAAGTGGCAAATGAGACCACCTGTAACCAGTGAATGGGGTGATGGACAAGCATTCAGCGCTCGTCATCGCCGAGGCCATTCACACCACCTCCGAATCGCATATGACATGTAAAAATCTTTTCTTAATATTCACAACCGGGAAGTTTGGGGAATTATGGAGGCTTCAACTGCAGCATCTAATGGGTTCTCCAGGCAGACAGCTGTGACTGTGAGCTGGCTTGATAATTAGGTGTCCAGGAAGATTTTATGCTACGAATCAGTTAAAAGAGAGAAAAGAAAAAGAAAATAATGGCAAGCGAAACTCGCTGGGATGGAAATTGCGTTAACCCTTCTGTGCCTTTTTGCTTGCAAGCTTTCTGTGAACCAGGATTAATTTTCTAGATACAGTGTCATCACACCTTCTTTGTGTGGGTTTAATTTGTAAACATGCCCCAGTGCACAGGATGGGACATCTTCCCAATGCGAAGTCCCGTCCAAGAAAGGGTCGCTCGGCAGTAAATGTGATACCACTTTCCAAAGTCACGCAAAGACTCCTAACATGCACTAAAATTTTTCCGTCCAAATACAATTTTTGAAAGGTATATTCTATCAAAACATAAGATGAGAACAGGAAATGATGGCTGCCTTCCTGCAAATCAAAGTGTTTAATATCCAGCTTCCGTCTTTTACAGAATTTCTTCACCAGATGTTCATACTGATTTGTATAGAAAGGTCACCAAAAGAAGCTGTCTATGCAAAAGTAAAACAAAAATGAATTCTGACCAGGAACCCTGTATTCCACCCATTTAGAGTGGAACTAAAACACAGGAGGTACTGAATTATCCTGAAATGAAATTCAGTAATTTAACCCGGAAGGGCGTTGTTTATTGAAAACAAGCCTCATTGGAAAAGTCAAGACTGGCGTTTTCTCAAGTAATGCGCTGCTTTCTCCTCCCTTTTAACCTCAGTGACAGGGGCTGTGACAAGTTTGCCAACTCAGGCTGGGGATGGCATCTCTGGGTCTGCACCTGTAACTTGCCCAGAGCTGAACCAGGGGCTCTGAGCTCCTTTGCCTTCTGAACCTGTGAATCTGTCTTCCCAGAGCAACCAGGTCTTCCCTTGGTTCCAATGGGGGCAAGTACAGTGAGAGCACAGAGCTTCTTTGGAGAAAGCTGGAGGGCCTGTATCAAACTGGGGCCCACCGCAGAGTTTGCATAAAGTGTGTTCCATCGGAAGATCCCAAGGATCAAAAAGCCTGTTTTGAAAGGGCTGGATCCATGTCCTTTAGCCCTCAGCTCTGTTAATGACGCTTGGGTTTAGACACCATTTGGGACAGGATGGCTGTCATTTGTGTCTCTTCCAATTGCCGTGCCACTGTGTAGAAAGGTCAGCATGCTGATAACTGGCAAAGCTCTGCTTCAAGGAAAACAGGAGTGAAAACGTCTGCCCTCTTGACACTTAGAGTCTAGTGAAGGGAAACACAACATTACAAAGACCATAAATGCTTAAATCCGTGGGCTGCTGCACCAGCCGTGGAAAACAACTGAGGTGGCTCAGCACTAGCGTGATGGCACAAGGGACACCACTTAGAAGAGGGGGAAGAGAGCAATAAAAATCACCAGAGAAGTTTCTTTTGTTAAATATGTGCGATAGAGAACATTTTAAAAACTCAAAGTGATATTATAAACAGTAGAAAATGCCAGAACAGCCTATTTCTAATAATAAATTAGAACCAGCTTGTGTCAGTCGGGTGGTTGTTAGACACAACCATTTTTAAGATTTAATTATATAGACTTAAAAGTAAGTAGATTCTACGACACACCAAAGTAATGAGTACTCAGCGGATACAATTCCTGAACTCTTTCAGTACGTCGCACTATCTTGCAGGTGCTGGGTGTTTCGGTCTCCTCACCTGTGTGATGGGGCAGCATAGGATGGGGCTGCCCAGCGTCTCTCCACAGCTCCCTGGTCAGCAGCACAGTGTAGACAGAGATTGGCCGGCTATACCAGGGATATTTACACAGTGGAAATCGGCAAATGCCCATGGGCAGACCCATCTCACCCGCTAAGGGATGGCTGGTGGTGCAATATTCCTTAGCACATGGCTCTCCTTACCCTGTGTGGACTTCCTGACACCTGGAAGGGTTCTGGTCAGCAGGATATTTTGCCCATTAGCTGAAGGGATACCGAGATGCCAGGCAGGGCAGGCTTTCCTGATCCAGATACCAGGCTTTGCAATGTTTTCCTTGTGGTATCAGCCCCTGTTTTTCAAGAAACTTCCCCTCCCTTCTGGCCTCTAGGTGACCTGGAAACTGTCCCACACCTCATCAAAAGTGCTTCATGGGAAACACTGACACCAGGCTGGTCCCAGAGAGGCCCTTGAGTAGACATCTTCACCTGAATGACTATCGTGAGGGCTGCAGGGCACAGGAAGCTGAGCTTGCAGGATCCTGACCAGCAGCTGGGCTGTTTCTGATTAGATTCTCCACGTTGCCCCAGGAAGTGAGGTCCACCTAAGAGGCTGTGTCTTTTTTGATCTTGATGTCCTCAATGCCTGAGCTCAGGTCCTTTTAAGGTCCTAGGCTCTTTACAGCAATATCAGATGTCAGAGAACTGGGACCCCTGAGAGTCTCTGCCTCTCCTCTGGGTGGGGCACTTTGGGGCACAGTGGGCCCAGGCCATGGGTGTGGAAGCTGCGAGTGTGGGGGACACTGGACTCAGGTCCATTGACAATTTAAATGTGACAGTTACCCATTTGGCTGCATTCCTGCAAATTCATATCACAGTGACATCATCTGCAAAGAGATTTAATAGCTACTTATGTTGAATTAGTGAAAAATAAATGTCTATTTTTGTAGAAATGAAAGAAAGCACTTTTATTTAACAACATTCGGAATTTGGATGGTTGAGTCCTTCATTCTAGGCTGAATGACAGAAGAAGACGCTGAGAAGGCAGACTCGGAGTTTCAGTAGATCTGCCCCAGGTACTCCAGACGTGGGCTATTGGGTTTGGCACCTGACTTTTGATCAACTTTGATTATAGGGAACAACTAAACTGTATTTCCCAGTCCTTAACCGTGCTGCTCACCTGTGAGAGCATGTGCCCGAATCAGCACAGAATCAGCGGCTGCAGCAATGTCTCGATGGTACATGAGCATGTTTGCTTGTGTGTTTGTGTGTGCAGACGTCTAATGGCAGGGTTAGGGAGAAAGGGACCCTCAGTATTTTAAGAAATGGCAGCAGGTCAGTGGCAGCATGCTGGAGCTGGAGACAAAGTCAGCCTACCTGATGGGGAAGGGCCCCTGGAAGGGGTACGATGGCTGTTCCTGTGTCACTGGGCCAGCAGGGTTTGTCTAGCCCTTACATTTCTGGCTAAAGGGGAATTTGTTCCCCAGGAATCAAGCCAGGCTAAGGGGCTGGAATTTGGGAATTGAATATAGAAGAGAGAGGGAGTAAGGGTAAAGAAGATGGATGCTTCTTGGATTCACTGGGAGAAAATTCTGTATTATTGGTCACGCCTTTGCCTTCCAGAACCTCCAGAGTGTCAATGTCCTCAGAGGTGGGGTCAGAGCCCTGTGAGGCCAAGACACGCTGAGGTGAGGGGAGGTGAGGGCTGCTCTTCAAGACTGAGTCTCCTGTCGGAACCCACAGGAGTTTGACAGAAAGATTTACTCTTGAACCACTTAGAGGTTTTATTATTTTCTTTTTTTTTTTAATTAAACCATAGCTGTGTACATTAATGCAATCATGGGATACAGTATGGTGTTTTCATATATAATTTGAAATATTTTCATCAAACTGGTTAACAGCCCTCATGTCATTTTCTTAGTTATTGTGTTAAGATATTCATATTCTACTTTTAGAAAGATTCACTTGTACCCTTGTAAGATAAACCATCGAGGTGATCCCTCCAATCACCCTCCCTCACAAAGCCCAGTAGGGCTGCACCTGTGGTTCAAGGAATATGATGCCGGCCCCATATACCAGAGGTGATGGGTTCAAACCCAGCCCTGGCCAAAAAACAAAAAAAAAAATTCTGAATCCTTAAACAAAAAAAAAAAAGAAAAAAAAAAAATCCCAGTGCCCTATATTACACTAAGCAACTATCAAGTGTTTAGAATTCAGAACAACTCTGGGAGGAAGACATGGCCTGCCCTGCTGCAGACACCCAGAACAAACCGGCCGTCCACGGCTCGCCTTGTGTGGATTCCTCCCGCACAGTTTTATTTATAGTAAGACCCATAGTCGTGTGTTTTTTCATAGTAAATGTCACAAATTTAATCCCAGAGTTTAATTTAATCCCAGAAACAAACAGATTGTTTCCTACTAACCACTGGAGGTTAACTTAGTGAACTGCAAGGGGGGAACTATTTTGGTAATATTGGGTAATATTCTTGCTGTATGGCCTGGTTAAAAGGCTCTGAGTACTTCCCCAGAAACAGAAACAGAAACAGAAACAGAAACCCACGCACATTTCCTTTTCCCAGATGGTCAGCACGCTCCTGCCGCCCACCTGACAGTGGATTTACAGGGTGCCCTGCCAGGGTACCAGATGGGGTGCAACAGAGCACCCACAAGGGTCTCAGACTCTGGTGAAACAGAAGTGTGATTTTCTCAGCAGACATGGAGTCCTCCTTCCCACGTGAGCGCCTATAAAAGATGTTCTGGAAACTGCCAGCGATTTGACGCAGAGCGTGACCAAATCACAACCTCTGCTAACATTGCCTTCCAGTTCAAGAAAATTCTAGATTTTAGAAATACTGGTTCATAACATCACTCAACTGAGTATGTCAGCATATTTTTTTATTTTATTCAAACTTAAAAAAGACTTACTGTCTCTTCAAGTCTGTTGGATTTTCTGTATCAAGAGCATTCTTTTTACTCAACCTTTTGTTGTTGTTGTTGTTGCAGTTTTGGGCCAGGGCCAGGTTTGAACCTGCCACCCCTGGGATATGGGGCCAGTGCCCTGCTCCTTGATCCACAGGAGCCACCCTACTCAACCTTCTTTAATCTCTTGATAAATGACCCCTACCCTGGCCCCTGCACGCTGTCGGGATCCTTCCCCAGCCCTCTCAGCACCAGCCAGCCATGGCCGTGTATATTTCTGGATTTTATTCCACAGACGTCCAGCTTTCCCATCATGGAAAAAATGCCAAACAATAATCATAAAAGATAATCACCATGTTTAAAGCATTGTTGTACATGTGAAGTTTTGCTTCAAGCTTAAAGGTGAACATTTTGGATTATAAGTTTCTTGGAACATTTGGCAATGTTTTAAGTGCACAACTGGACACAGTTATTATGTCAAACTTTATAAAAGCTTCAAGCTGTGGACAAAATAACAAAAAGGAGCTTTGACACACTGACCAGGCCTTTTTTCTATTTTTCCCTTTCATGTTGGTTTCAGGTGTTTTTTGTCAAATGGCTGAGTAAACTGGAAGAAGCTATGAATGTTTGATTGCAGTCTCATGTGGCTCTGGACAGGGGCGCCTCACTTTCTACCAGGATAGTTTACTTCAAGTGGGACTCCTTATAGTGCTGAAGTCAGTAATGCCATATTATGAATCAAGAGAAAAGAAAAACTAAAAATGTTGCATACAATGTAGGAGTGTGACTACTCTCCTCTGTACCACGTCTACATTGAGATTCTGACTGTCCCTAATGAAAACCTCCAGGGGCGGCACCTGTGGCTCAGGGTGTAGGGCTCCGGCCCCATATACCAGAGGTGGTGGATTCAAACCTGGCCCCAGCCAAAAAAAACACAAAACCTCCATGATTGTCTCCCCTCCCCCGAGGGTGGCACGTGGGCACCTGAAACACTGGGCATGTACGGCAACCTGCCCTCAAAATACCTTCACCTTCATTTCGCTTGAAAAGAAGACATTGCTGTGTTTTTCTTAGAAGATTTGGGGGCCAGTGAGAGAGGTTTGCAAAATAAACACTAACCCTTCCGTTGTGGAGCAGTACCGTGTGGCTAACAGGCAGCTAATTGGGGACTTACTTATATGAAGCCACTTCATTGACAGTGTCTGGGAAGACATGGTTCTAAACCAAACATTGGTTTAGGGAGAGAGAAAGCACATCTTTTTATAGAAATGCTGGCAAGTGAAAAATCAATGCACAGGATGTGTCCGTAATGTAAAGATGACATTCAACAACACTAAACAAATTCTCTCCAAAAGAGAGACAAAGCTACTCCATCATTGCACTGATTTAATATAAAATGGTGCATTTTGATTCTGAGCAGCAAGAAGAAAAATACCTTTCTTGTTTTAAGATATGCTCTGGTTTCTCTTCAGATCATATAAATCTTTCACCTTTTACTCTTCTTGTTTTGAAACTAAACAAAACACGAAATCCCCCCAAAAAGGCATCGTCTGGGTCTAGTTCATATAATAACATGGAGTGAACAGCAGGCACAGTGAGCCTGTTTGAAAGAAACAAATTTTAATATTTCACCAATATGCTGCTTCTGTAAAGTTTTGACGGATCTTTTAATATATCTAATTTGAAATTAGTTTGTGTGATTTGGCTACAAAAGAATTAAAAACATTTTATTTCTCCAATAAAGTTGAGTAGTTTTTCTCTCCACACATTTTTCCTTCTTACTTTTTGGTAGTGATGTTACTATTTCCTTAATTATCAAGTACAGATATACTGTAAAGGGGTTCATTTTTAGATCCATAGTTCTAAAGCATATGACGTTTATTATGATCAATTATATATAAAAATGCAAGAAATATAGATTTTGCTTCCCACCTCCTTCCAGAATTCTTTTCTTATTGCATTCCAGTCTTATTTGAAATTAAGGAGATACACACACATACACACACACACGAATATATATATATATATACATGTATACATATATGAATATACATATTTTTTATTAAATCACAGCTGTGTACCTTAATGCAATCATGGAGTTCAATGTGCTGGTTTTATATATATTTTGAAATGTTTTCATCAAACCAGTTAACACAGCCTTCATGGCATTTTCTTAGGTGTTGTGTTAAGACATTTATACTCTACACCTAGTAAATTTCACATGTACCCTAGTAAGATGCACCATAGGTGTGGTCTCAACCATTTCCTATTTTAAAAATTTATGTGGAGAGGTTGGGAAGGGATAAAAATTTATCTATCGGGTCCCACAAACACTATTTTTAGAGACAGGCACAGGAAAAGCCAGACGTCAGCATTATACAGGAATCCACAGAATGTATACTTGTGTACCCCTTAATATTTTGAACTAAAAGAAAAATTAAAAATATTTTTTAAAAAATTACTAGTGTTACAATTATTATTCCCTTTTAGAACTAAATTTCACATCCTCTGTCCTTCCAGGCAAAGGCAGGAGAATTGGAATTGCTTCTGCCCTGTGTCTGCGGGGAAGCCTAGTTTTGGCACCCGTGCCAGCCAGGACCGAGCAGGCATGGGTTTCCATCACAAACATCTACAGCTCCAATTTATATAAATAAATATGCAAACACAGACATAAGCATATGTGCTTTCTATAGGGGTGTCAAATCAGACCTTGAAAACAGAAGGAGGTCTGGAGATGGTCTCTGGGTTAGATCAAAATAAAGGCTGCTTCCCAGCCTGGTGACAAGACGTTAGCCTACTCAGTCAATTCAGGACTGAACACACACTCTTATTTTGTAGCAGCATATATCATTAAGTTTAAAAATCTTTAGGTTAAATTTATGGTATAATTTTTGTATCCTATGACTTTGACATTGCTAATTGTAATTGTCTTAAATTTCTCATTTATAAACACGAACTCTCCCCCATTGCAATAGTAGCTTCTGTTTCCAAGGAAATTTTTAAAAGATTCCTTTTCTTCTCCAAAAATGTCTTGTTCAAAAATTGACCTCAGCATGCTTCATGTAGAGAATAACTCAAATAGTAAGAATAAAAAAGAAAATACACGTCATAATAGAAGCAACCTTTTTTTTTTTTTGGAAAATATATTTTTAGTATTGAACTATTTATTTCCTTTGAAAGCATGAGAATACATTTTGCGTTTAATTTTGCCTAATGACAATGTGTTTGTGTTTACAAAGTCTGTAGATAGCATTAATCACGGTAGCCACCTTTACTAGTGATCATCTGGCCACTGCTGGGAATAACTACTTTAAAAAGTCATTGGTACCAATATTCACGGTTTGAGTCATAAAATAAGCCGGTAAAACAAATAATAGTAATGTGAGGCATGTTTTGTGTTTTTTTCATATTTTAGCAAGGTTTATTTTAATAGATTACTTCAGAGAACTTTCCTAACCTATTTTAAAATAGTTGGCCCCCTGTATGAATATAAATTATTTGACAACATATGGTAGCAGAGGGCGCTGCCGGACCCCATGTCTGCGCAGCCTGCACAAAGGGCAGGCATTGTCCCTGGTGATGAAGTTCTCAAGTAGAAGTTCCATGGTGGCGGCACGAAGTTGCCTGCATGTTGTAGGGCCACAGCACTTGGTAAAACGAGGGACAGCTGCGCCAATTCTACATAATTAGTCAAGGTCAGACACTGCAAATGGAGGACATTCGCCATTTGTCAGGAGAACAATGGAGGGAGACCTGAGCCTTCTCAACTGGGAGTGACTGTGAGAGGCCTCATTGAATGCGGGTGAAGCAAGCCTGCCCTCTTTTGTGCTGGCTGGAAAGGGCCAGCCGCTCAGGACAATTCACACGTTAGCACTGGCAAGGCAAACCAATGTCACAAAACACAATCTTGTTTTAACTACCAGAAGCATATGTTCATTGACACAGCATAATGTTGGTGACACTTGAAGAAAACAGTGAGAGAGGAAACGAGAGAATAAACGTATTTTTTACGTGTGCTGGGGATTCCGTGTTTCCTTCCTCTATTCAGTGGTGTAATCTTTTAAGTTACCAATTCATGCAATGTAATCCTTTAGAGAAAGGGATGATTACTTTCAGATGAGCAGTGGACCTTTGGAATGAGGAAGATCTGTGGCTAGAGCCGAGATGCTTTGTCTTACCGGTGGATGTAGAGTGCTTTATCTCCACCAGAAAAATGAAACACAGATTCAAATTGTGCCCTGAAAGGAATCGCCATGGAGGAAAACTTTAAGTACTGTAGATATTTTAGACATGCTCAAAAATTCTGATTAGCCCACCGAGCAGGTGCAGTCTGCGTCGGTTTGAGGCAGCAGAGAGCCAGGACAGCAGCTTTTAAACTGAGGCCCATGAAGGCTGCGAAGCTGATTTTTCTGGATGCCTGGCCCGTATCCAGTGAAGAGGAAAGCTTCTCATTTCCCCCCACCTTGATTTTGTGCTGCTCTTTCCAACTTGTGTAACTCTGAGTGCAGAGAGGGCCCAGCCCAGCCTGAATGGAGGCCCACCTGGGGTCCCCAGCCCACTCCCGGGGCACCTTCCTCCTACCCGGAGCAGCCCTGTGGGGACGGAGGACAGGCCGGCACAGGGGACTCAGGCATGGGCTGCGGGGGCTGCTCTTCAGCTGGCTCTCCTGATCACAGTTTCCAGGTGACATTCTCTCTTGGGACTCAGGGCCCTCATTACGGTCTCACCACCATGTCTCCCACAATCAGACGGATTTCTGTGCACACCCTTTACAACAGAATTTCCACCTCCAGCAGGAGGCAAAGAATTACTCTAAAACCAAGAAGTTACTCGATGGCCCGTACACACACACAATCCGTTAGAAATCTGAGTGCTTTGAATTTGTAGAAAACCCAGGAAGCAAAAGACGGTTTCACCTTTCACTTGTAAACCCGCATAATGGTAATCCATTATCTCCTTGTGTACAAAGCAACGCGTCACTGATTAGCCTTTTATCACACTTTGATTTTCAAATGAATAAATCAAATAAGGAGAAATGAGGCTCAAAATTTCTTTTCCATTACTGCTAGCAAGACAAGTGAATTGCCTTCCACACGAATTTCTAAGTCTCTGTGGGAAGAAACCGCTCACGTCCCTGCACCCAGCTGGGCACACGTGCAGGCACACCCAGAGTTTGCGGCACTTCTGCCCCATCAGTCTAACTGAAAGAGCAATCCCCACCTATTTCTCCCACAGACTTCCTCACTTCTACACAAAAAGGACAAACAAGCAGAACAATACTGTCACCTCTGATATCAGAGCCATTCCTCCCACAGCTTTCACATCATGCGGCTTTCCTCCTGTGTCCTCCTGAGAAAGCGAGGAATCTGCTGTGTAATTTAGGCACCGCACAGGGCTCTCAGACTTCACCCTCCGTGAGGTTAATAAAGATAATGACCTATTAGCTTCTTGGTTCCTCCATAGCACAGTTTATCCTTGGGCGTGAGGGAATGACAATTTCATGTAACCATGGCAAATTACCTTCTCTGAATTCTCACTAGAAAATATATTCAGCAATTAAAAATGAAATATACTGTTCAATCAACTCCTCATTTATAAGACTCCTTCACGCATGCTTTTCTTACACTTACAAGTGCTGCTGTTTCTACGGAGCAGAACTGCATTTGCTACAGTTCCTTTAAGAGGGTTTTTTGGAAAAATCCTTGCAAGTTCCCCTGCCGCGCAGCCCCACCTCGGCGCTCAGCCCTCCATCTACCAACCGCTGTACTAGGAGGTTCCCGTGGTTAATCACGCTGGGGGAAAGGATGCACAAAGCACACCAGGCTATCTGTGGTTCCAATTTAATCTGAAGGGGGAACAATAACTGCTAATGTGAGGTTATGATTCAGCATGTTTATTACAATGCCATTATGGCTGGTTATTTTTATTTCAGTAGGTAAAAGATGCAATTAACCTCATCTCTATGGACTTAAAGGCAGTCCTATATTTATTTCTGATCTTATATGTGACGAAAATTGATTGAACTAATGAAAAGAAATAATATTTATCATCAAGCACTCAGTAGCCACAGTCTTTGGTAAAGGAAGACTGTTTCTCCCAGCCAGAAGTGCACTCAGACTGAACTAATTTAACCCTAAAAGACAGCCACACATAGTCAACATACGGGTCATTCCCTACTTCTCAATGGATCAAATCATTTTTTCCACAGGTTAGATTTCTCTGAATGGAGAGAAGTCAGCACATTTCTACCAAAACTAAAATGATGTGAGCGCTTAAACACATTTTGCCTTCAACTTTCTTAAGTTTGGGGTGGGGGGAAGTACTTCATCTATTTCTTATCAGCTCTAATTATAATATGTTGCATATCAGCTCTGTCTTTTAAGACGGCGAATTTTAGATTTGACTACTCCGTATAAGTCACCCCAAAATGCATTAACCAAATAATTCTGGATGAAAGAAATGCTGTAATTTTTCTCTTTTTTCTACTTTACGAAGGCCTTCAAATTTCTCCTCCCTCACTTAGGAATGTTATTCTACCCGTGAAAACACCAAAAGGAGAGCAGGCCTCACAGGAAAACGGAGCACTTGACATCAAGGCTTGTTCTGATTTTTCATATTGATTCATCTAATTTTCAAATATTAGGTAAAAATTACAAAAGTCTAGGAATCTGTAAATTAGTTACATGGTTTTAAAATTTCTACTTTGTGCTATAAAGTACTTGTTTTCAGCTTTCAAGAATCTTACAGCTGTAATTATTACCATTTATCTTTTTTTAAAGACCAGACTTAAGTTACTTCCTGGTAGTGAATTTTAATGACTACCAATGTCCCTAATGGGATCCTAGTGACCTAAAATAATTAATGCGCCTCGGAAAGGCCCACGTTGTCAATCAGGAGCATGCTGGGAAAATCTCACAGACCGAGTCCCACAACGCACGAGTCTCGGTGCCAGCAACAGACAGATGTGGGATTTTCTACTCTTGGGTTTAAATTTAGACTCTCGTCTCTGCATCCGTGCCTCTCCAAAGATAATCACGCACAGTTGACCGTGGGTCAATGAGAGTTTATTGCTGCTATTTTGGTTTTGCTCTCTGCATTCCACTCCTGCATTTTCTTTATGCAAATCACTAACTAACTATTCATCTTGGCTGAGGATCCTTTGGTTCACGCTCCACAAGCTGAGGAGATGCAGCACTGATGAGGTTTCGTGATAAGAAAGGGTGATGTCTGGTTGGCTGATAACACGGCTTCTGATGGCACTGCCTGGAGGGTAATAGGCAGGCACACACGGACAGCCACGTGCACTGGGAGCTGCTCCTCTGAAGTCGCACAAACCAGTGCAGTCCTTCACTGTTTTATTAGATATTCCTAAAGAGAGGGTTCATCATTAGCATCACATTTCCACTAAATTTACAAAATCAAATACTTCATTGTATTCAAGAAGGTGAGAATAAAAGAAAGGTAAGCTAACCTCTATAGATTCTGAAGGAAGATTTGTTTCTTTACCTTAGACAACTCTTGAACTATCACCCGAATTACCTCAGCATCTGACATCACTGAATATAGTTCTGAAATGAAACAAGTAGAGAATCGTATCTGAACAAGGATATTATTCATGATTTGGTCAAATTACTTATTCTCAGTTGATTCTGTTTTTTTCCTTCCTTTAGTTTTGCAAAGACAGTCACTATATGTCTTAGTTCCATTCCAAAATATTATTCAGAGAGCGGTTTTATTTATAATTGTGCCAGGCTTCGAACAGCAGAAATTTAGAAAAGATGCCCAAGAAAACACTAAGGAAAAAGGAAACTTTTCATAGAAAATAGCCACTTGGGATACTGACCCCAGGAATACAATTTAGAAAAGCCCTCTTTTCTGGAACCGTCGTCTGGATGGTCCAACAGCTCCCTCTACCCCTTCCAAGTGGGAAACATTAATCATAGGAGGCCATACGTAGTGGAGAGAGGCGGTGAGCATATGCACTGGCTTTGAAAGACACGGAAGTGTCTCCTCGTTCTAGACAGGAGCTCTAAAACACTGCAGAACAGGCAGAAACCAGTGAAAACTCTCCCGTAAACACTACCCAGGAAGAACCTGTCACAAGTTTCTCTTCATTAGCTGCCTTGATGACTGGCCAGAGGTAATAATTAAAGGGAGTTATTTTATGGCATTATTAGTGCAAAGAGTATTCAAAGGTGGCTCCATTTGTCATGCCTTATTAGCAAAAGCATGGGGAAAATATTAAGGTAGCCATAAACCTAACCTCCAAAAAGAAAGATTTCTGCCAAATGGGTTTGACTTTCTTGGGCTCCCCTCTGAGCCAGTTCCTTCCAGAAGGAAAGAGATGAGGTTGTGGGGAAGACTTTATATATACCCTATATACAAAATTTACATGCACATAAATCTTATATTCATAGCTAAAACATTTATGATGACATTATTTGCCCTATTTAAAATGTCCCATGTTATAATCGCCCCAAAGACCACTTATGCTTATTAATTACACGCCACCTAATTTAGATATTTAACACATTCAAACCTCTTTCCACCGGGGAAAATGATTAAACAGGCAGTCATCGCTAGTTAAAACCACACTTATCATTTGAAATCCTTTGCCCATGATCTATCTTGCTGCTAATCCACCTTGCTGTGGGTTCACTTTCACTCGGAGTCCTTTTCCTGCACAAGTGTGTAATTTATGCATTCACCCACTTGTTCACTCACTGAATGTGACTGAGGACGTTCCACAGTGGGAGTGGGCCCTGGGCACATGCTTGGTGGGGGCTCTGCGAATGTCAAGTGGCTGCTCTGTCTACACAAGGGAGGCGGGCAGCGAGAGCCAGAGATGGTGCTGCAGGTCTCAGAAATAAAGATGCCAGGCAGAAGCACAGCCCAGGACGGTGGCCTCTCTCTTCTTATGCAAGCCAACTGTGACCTGAATTAAAAAAAAAAAAAAATACATATGTATATATATGTTTTGTAGCCTAATGGTCTAATGTCTCCGTGTGCATATTTATGGGGTATTGATTTTTGCGTACAAGATACACTACTATTACTCTAAGTTTAAAACAACGCTGTCTTCTGTAGCATAACCCTCTCTCCCGTCCTCCCCCGGCCACACTCTTGCGTGCATGCATACTCAATGTGATACAATCATTTTTCAAATTAAAATGAAAACAAATTATTTAGGCTCAGTGCAGAACTAACAAAGAAACAGCCTTGTAAAAAATACGCATTTATTAGCACCCCATCCTCCAGTGTACCTTGATAGAAATATAATTAAATCAGCGTTTTTACTACTCACTCAGCATAAATTGTAGCCAGCTCTGCAAGGCTGATACAGTGCATTGTTTGTGCTCAGGAAGGTGATAGTCTCTGAGGCAGAAATCGTTTTTTTTTTTTTTTGTTTGTTTGTTTTTAATTCCCAAAGGATCTCTTGGCCTAAACCCTGGCAAATGGAGGGAAATGGTGGATAGTATCGTCCCTGCTGTGTCCCCCAGAAGGTCTCAGCATGTCGGCCCCCACTGCACTGTGCTCATATCAGTGAGTCCAGAGCAGGGGAGTGGGAGTGAGTGGCTCTCAAGAGTCACTAATCATTTGACCTCCAGTACTTCAGGAAAGATAAATCTCATTACTGTGTGGAAAAAACATGGCTGGGGAGGTAGCGCTCAGGTGAGCCTCCAGCTTTGCTTTTCTATTACCTATCAGACTTCAGAAAAAGTCAAACCCATCATCATAGGACTCATCCCCAACACGTGGATGAAAAGAATACATTGGGTCCAGACTGAAAGAACGTGTTCTGTTGAGGTAAAACTCCCTCCTCTGTGCACAGGGAGGACTGTTGGGATTGACGGGGGTAGAAGAGGGGCTGGGGCAGAAGAAAGAAGACACCCCAGGCAGTTCACTCTGCGGGACTGAACCGAGCACACAGCTGGCTGATGGCCAGCACCACACTACAGTTCCTGAGGGCCAGCAACGCTCAGCCCATCCAGGAGCCTGGGAGGAACTGGGGGAAAGCAGTAGAGCTGGGTCTGCACACCAGGCTGGGAGGTTTTCTCTCTCTCTCTCCAGGAAAACAAAAAAAGGGAGAAACATATTTATAAATTAAAATATTAAGATAGATGCTGCCTATATAAAGCAAAGAATTTATATATACACTTACAAGAATATATATATATATATATATAGTGTGATTGAACTTATATTATGTTACAGAATAGACAGAATGAACCTGTACTAGAAAAGTCACCCAAGTGAGATGGAAGGGAGGATGGTTACACAGGGAGACCCAGGCGCTCTCCAGGTGAGAGGACTGTCACTTATTTTATTTTGGGTGGAGATTACACAGATGCATGTGATTGTCAAAGCCCAGTGCCTTAAGCTCCGAAGTCCCCCGTATCTTACCGTATGCAAAGTGTTCCTTAATAATAATAAACCTCAACACTTTCTTTATCTCCTTCTTTCTGAGATTAATACTTGATGCTGTTGGTATTTTTAAGCAAAATAACCTAAGTAAGTTCTGAAACCCGATCTCATGGGCAGCAGCTGGCCTTCCGTTGGCAGGTTTCTGGAGTGTTCTCTTGTGCCCCATGACACAGTGGAGTTACGTGAAAATAAATCATGGTGGAAGCGGCGCATTGGAACACTCACTTAACCTGCGAATCGCAAGGTTATTTTTGTAGCTGTGTCCTGTCTTCCAGCGTGGAGGGTGATTTATGGTTCTCAGCCGAGCTTCATCATCATTGTTCTCACCTTTGTTTCCATCATAGTTAATTAAAGGGAAGGTCATTGTCACCTTATGTTTTAAACCTTCTTAACATAATATATCACCCTCGGTACACTTTAATAAGGGGATTTGTGAAGGAATGGTGTAATAGGAAAAAAGTTTACGGCATAATCCATCCTGTTCACAATTACACTTTAGCTATTGCACATAATGAAAGTTAATAAGTAGACAAAATGAAGGGTCTGTCTGGGGACTCACTCAAGTGTTGATTAATTGGCTGGATGATGTAATGGAACAAGCAGGTACCCAGCTTTTCTAAACTGAAGGCAACTGTGGCCCAAATAAACTCTGTTTAAAGGACAATATCTCCTTCCTTTTCATTGTGAATTGCCACTCTAAACAATATAAAATTAATTAAACAACTGTTTATCGAGTGCTTTGCTCACATCAGGCACAATGGGAAAGCCAGGCCGTAAAGGGTGAAGTGAGATGCTGCCCCCGTCCCTCAGGGGGCCGCAGACTAGGGTTGGTCCAGATATAAAGAAAAGACAAATCATATATTCTAAATGATTCCTCTTGAGTATAACAGAATTAGTTAGGATTCATAAGAATGACTGAAATAATATTAAGCACACCAGGCACATCTACCAAAAAATTATTAAACTGTTAAATCCTTTCTCTAAAACCATTTATTTTGTTTAACAAACACTCATGAAGGGCCTAGCAAAAAAAGAATTGTTCTAAGTGTTCTCCAA
The DNA here is from genome assembly GCF_000181295.1 of Otolemur garnettii. NCBI lineage: Eukaryota > Metazoa > Chordata > Mammalia > Primates > Galagidae > Otolemur > Otolemur garnettii. The sequence continues at coordinate 1,125,517 of NW_003852583.1, forward strand.
ATATCACATTATTTAGTACCCATAACATCCCTAATAAGGAAGGCACAAATATCTTTTCTATTTTATAAATGAAGAAATGGAGGTGCAGGGAACGGAGGAATTCACCCGAGGTTGTCTAGCTAATAATGCATACAGCCGGGGGCCAACTCACGCCATCAGCTTCCAGAATCTGCATGCACATCCACAGGACGAACTGCCTTTAAAATTAAAAAAAAAGTTTCAGAAAATGGTTCTCATCAAGCAGCACCAGTCATCTAAAGTAGAGAGCCCCTCGACCTAGGAGGAGTAAACTGCCAACCCAGTTAAGATCTAGGGGACTAGGTGGTGCCTGTCGCTCAAGGAGTAGGGTGCTGGTCCCGTATACTGGAGGTGGCAGGTTCATACCCGTTCCTGGCCAAAAACTGCAATTAAAAAAAAAAAAAAGATGTAGGGGACTGTAAAGCAAGATGAGGAACTGTGTTTGAGAGAATACCTTTGAGTACACTTTGAGAAGGCGGGGGATATGTCTGATCTGGGGTGAAGAATATCTGAGTGAGATGTCAAACATTAAGAAAAATGTCACAGTGCTCAAGGTGGAAATGGCTTACTGATGTCACACTTCCTGTTGGAGCTGTCACCAAGCCCACCTCTGACCTCAGGTCCCAGGATAAAGGTGGATACATGCTTGCACAGTGTGACAGATGAACACAGACTAAAATAAACCATAAAGGGTCAACTGAGAACTGGGCACATGCAGTGAGGTGGTCAGCTGCTGAGAGGGACACCAGTGAACCCACTCCTGGTGTCCAGGCTCTTCTTTAAGCCTTTGCTCTTAAGAGAGGGTGTCCCTGGCCCTCACTGCCCTCCAGCAGAATGCAGCAGAGTGGCTGTGGTGTTAACAGGCTATGGGAAGTGCATGTGTCCTGGGCACACTGTCTCTTCCCTGTTCACTCTGACGCACACTACTGCCGAGAGCTGTCCTGGGAAGAGCCTCTTGAAGAAAGAGATTGAGGTTCATCTCTGGCCAGAGACCAACAAGGAGCAGAATCTTGTGACAACCACAGGAGTGAGTTTGAAAGTCAGACCTTCCCCTCCACAGATGAGTTTCCGGATAACACCACAGCCCTAAATGGCAGCCTCACTGCACCCCCATGAGAAGCACCTGGAACAGGAGAGGCTCACCCACACTCCTGACCTGCAGGAGCACAAAGGTAATAAATGTGTTTGGTTTGAAACCCTTAAATTTGTCAGGTGATTTTCTATGCAGCAATAGGTAATTAAAAAACACCTTCTATCCACCCATGTCTATTTCTGCTAAATATCAAGAGAATGGGCAAAGCATTATAGAAAAGTACGAGCCTCTGCTTTCAGGGGTTTACAGCCCAGTGCAGGACAGTGGCAGCTGGGTCCATGGTGCAGGAATGTCCTTGTCCAAGTCCACCCTGTGCCACTTCAGCCCAAATGTCTGGGACACACACCTGACACCAGAGGCCCGAGTGAGAGGTGGATAGGACCTAACCTCACCAATACATCCTCTACTCAGGGTCAAGGGACCAGGGTGAGCTGTAGTGTGAGCACATGACTGTCTTAATTCCATAGGTGAAGTCAGGCCTGGGGGATTTGGGTGGGGTCCCTGGGAACTGGGAAACTCTGCAGCTTCCCTTCCTCTCGCTCTCCACCTGTTCCTGCACTCGGCATCTGGGCCACAGTAAGATAGTTAAATAACCCAAGAAAGGGTGACTGAAAGAATGCAGGTCTGTTTTCCCTCCAACAAAGCCTCACTCAGCATCTCTTGGTACCAGATGCAGCACCGGTCCTGGCATTCATATGGGCAAAACGCTCTGTCCTTGGAGAGAACCTGGATGTCAATAGAGAAGAGGGTAAGGCCCAAGTTGTCCAGTGTCTACTGCAGGCCAGGCACGTAAGTGCTGTGTGTGCTGTCTATGTTAACACTCACAACCAGACCACAGGTGCAGCTCCTTACTGGTAAGTTAGTACTGACCCACATGAGGTTAGGTGAGGTTAAGAACATTACTCAAAGTTACATAAGTTACTTTTGATGTCAGGATGCTCAGTTCTAATTAACTAGTCAACTCTAACGCCCCATGACAGGGGCCAACTGGAAGCAGAGCCCATACATTCCCTGTAGGCAGAGCACGGCCCCTGAGTGTGCAGCTTCAACTCTGTTTATAGCAGTCTGCAAGACTGGACATTTTCTCTCCACCCTCTGAATCCACCCACCATCTGCCATGCAGAAGACAATCAGCAAACAGAGGCAAGAAGGCAGCTGAGGGTGAAGATGAAATAGAGGAAGACTCTAAGTGGCCTCTCAGAAGCAGGGTAGCAGAACTGCTGCCATAAGCAAGGAGAGCGCAGCACAGCCCCCTCCTCCCCTGCCTCCTCCTCCCCTGCCCCTTCCTCCCTGCCCCTTCCTCCCTGCCTCCTCCTCCCCTGTCCCCTCCTCCTCTACTCCCTCCTCCCCTGCCTCCTCCTCCCTGCCCCTTCCTCCCCTGACCCCTCCTCCCCTGGCCCCTCCTCCCCTGCCCCCTTCTCCCCACCTCCTCCTCCCCGCCGTCCGTCTCTCACCAGTTGTCCTCATCTGATCAATGAAGCCTTACCTCAGGGCAGGGGAGGCAGGTTATGGGCCAATATTTGTCCCAGGTAATGTTTCACTTGCTTGAATCTAGCACCTTCTTTATATCTAAACAGAGCAAAGCCAATCCCTTTCTTTAGTGCCCTGGTGCTACAGGAAGATGAGATGTCTTCCCTTACCACCACTAGGTTATTTGCAAGTCCTAAGACTATCTGAGAACTTTTTGAACTCGTGATAAAGGAAATACATTCTAAATCAAACTATGTCTTATGTGATCACCTGAATTCTACCCCGCTGTTCCCTGTGTGCCAAGAATGTAGAGAATGCTGAGTGGTCTTCAAGTGTGGAGCACACAAGCCAGGCCTGAGCCTCTCCATGGAGTTATCTTGGTGGGCTCTGTCTTCCAACATGAGCATCTGTATTTGCCAGAGAAATGGTAATTCTTTCATGATTCTCATCTCCAGCGGCACCTCTTGTAGCTCTCCTAAAACGAATGGGTTGCTAAGTATATATCTATTTGTTTCATGGAGGGATATTATTACTTTTTGGTAGTAGGAAAGAGACATATTTCTAAGATATTTTGAAACACAAAATACCTTATAAATAGGTGCCATATTTATAAGGTACCTTGAAACACAAGTCCAGTGGGATTCTTTTTCTCTTACTGATGTAGAAAGCAAGACAGATATTCATGAAAATGGCACTTGGATTTAATCCATTAGAGGAGACAAATTAGCCTTATTTGATCTTATGACAATCTCTTCCTTGATGGCTGGCCGGTGAGAGGGGAGATGGAAAGATGGCCCTTGTGCAGTCCATTCTCTCTGGAGTTTATAACTGGAGGTACCCTTCCCTCTAGAGGGAGAACTATAAAATATGAAGGAAAGAAATCAAAGAAGATGTAAACAGAAGAAAAAAATATGCTCATGGACTAGCAGAAAATCAGCATTGTTAGAACGGCTATGCTATCCAAAGTAATGTGCAGATTCAGCACAATCCCCTTTGAAATACTAACATTATTTTTTGCAGATCCAGAAAAAGTAGATCTACACTTCATATGCAGCCATAAAAGACCCTGAATAACCGAATCAACCTTGAGTGATAAGAACAAGTCAGGAGTCATCACATTACTAGACTTCAAGCCATACCACACGCCTGCAATAACCAAACAGCCTGGTACCAACACAAGAATAGAGACACAGACTGAAGGATCAGACCAGACAACCCAGAGATGGAATTATCCTCCTATTCCCAACTGATCTTTGACAAAGCAGACAGAAACATACACTGGGGAAAAGAATTCCTATTCAGTAAATGGTGCTGGAAAAAACAGCCACGTGTAAAGACTGAAACAGGATTTGCATCTCTCACCACTCAGAAAAATTAATTCACAATAGATAAAAGACTCAAAAGTAAAGCATGAAACTATAAGAAGTCTGGAAGAAAATGCTTCAAAACTCTTACCGATGTTGACCTAGGGTAAGAATTTATGAAGATCCCAAAAGCAAACACAGCAACAGCAAAAACTAAAAAAAAAAAACGGAACCTGATCAAATTTAAATGTCTACACAACTAAGGACACATTCAGTTAAGTAAACAGACAACCTACAGAATGGGAGAAAATACTTGGGTGCTACACATCCCATGAAAGGCTGCTGGCAAGAATCTACAAGAACTCAAGCAAATCAGCCAAAAAAAAAAAAAAAAATCAAACAACCACATTAAAAGGTGGGCAAAAGACAAGTTAATACAAATGAAGGGGGTTTATTTTTTTATTGTATGTTTTGTGTTATTTCAGATGATTCAAATATAAAAAGGAAGATTCTTCCATTAGATTAATTGCCTTTGTAATATGAGGATGTCCCAGCATAAAAGAATAAATATATACTATATTTTAAAAAGTGGGAAAAGATGTAAATGGAAACTTTTCCAATGAAGACGTGAAGTTTGCCAACGCATGAAGAAATATTCAACATGTCTAACAGTCAAAGAAAGGCAAATCAAACCACAGTGAGATATCGCCGAACCCCAGCAAGAATGGCTTTTACCAAAAAGCCCAAAGCAACAGATTCTGGTGTGAGTGTGGACAAAAAGGAGCACTCATTCCCTGTTGGAGGAGAAGCCAACTGGTACGACCTCATGGGAAGCAGGAGGGAGACGCCTCAGAGACTTACCATTTGATCCAAGGGAATTCCACTGCCAGGTACTTACCCAAAAAAGACATTTTATATAAAAGACACTTTCACGTGAATGTTCACAGCAGCACAATTCACAACTGCAAAGATGTGGAAACAACCCAAGTGCCCATCAGTACATGTGGATTGCATTAATGGATTAATGAGATGTGATGTATACCATAGAGTACTGCTCAGACATTAAAAAAAAAGTGATCTTGTATCTTTTATAACAACCTGGATGGAATTGGAAATCATTCTTCTAAGTGAAGTATCACAAAAATGGAAAAACAACCACCACATGTATTCAATATTAAACTAGAACTAGTCAATCAACTTTTATGTGAACATTGGAAAGTAAAACTCAACGGAAATCGATGAGGTGGAGGGGGGGGAGGCGTTAGGTAAATTCACACCTAACTGGTACTATGCACACTTTCTGGGTAAAGGTCACACTCATAATTTTGACTTAAAATGTACAGAAACAAATTATGTAACCAAAACCTCTGAAACCCTATAATATTCTGAAATTAAAAATATATAATAAAACACACACACCCAAAAAAGACAAAAAAAATAAAGACAGAAACAAGGTACACACACATACCCCCACTCACTAGCTGTGGGGCCTTGAGTAAGGGAAAGTCACTTTAAACCTTGGTTTCATTGCCTGTACCTATATCCAACACCCACCTTGTAAGATGAGGACTTCCAGATAACTTTTGCAAAGCACACAGCCAAGCAACTCTCACAGAGCAAAGTGCTCAGTTTATAATACATGTGGATTGTATTAATGGATTATTTATTTATGCTTCTTAAGGCCAATGATTGTTACCTGCACTGATGTTGCATTAAAGTGGTGATTCCCAAATCTCTGGACCAAACTGAAAATGCTACACCTGAGAAATTGGCAAATAAAAAGTATAGCCCGGTTCTGAAATCCTTTTAACAACAAGCTGGGGAAATGAAAATGGCACACTTGAACTCCTCCATCCAGTCCACTGAAAGGTTGAACAAAGACTTCCCAGGGCCCGCCAAGAGCAAAGCCAAGTCCATTCATCTCCCCGCTCTGGCCCTTGGCTGGGCTGACACAAGCCGGCACTCAGTAGCTGTCAAGTGACTGGATTCTTTAACATCTTTTAATATATTAGAAACCTTATTCTTTTAAATTGCTTATAGGAATGCTTCACGGCAGTAGGATTGCCCTTGATTCCTACCTAGAAGGGTGTCGTCTTTATCTTAGAAGGCTTCATACTGTCCTCTTTTTTGGCTTATGCTGAGGAACAAAAGAGTTATCTGAGACTGGCCAAGTGTCAATTCAGCTTCCCTGACTTGTTTTTTAATGGCAGTTATCTCACGAGCAAGTTTTCATAAACTATTCTTCTTCAATAGGTGTGGCACAGAGATTAGCATGACTTACTGTGATCATACTTGTTGAAAAATCTGGGGCCTTATGAACATGAACGTACAGGTTTATTTGATAACTAGAATTCATTCTACTTCTTAGCAAGTCAGAGAGAGGTGTTGAGTCAGAGCCCTGGGAGTGAACTGCAGGTGAAGAAGCTGCGTCCATATGGCTGATTCAGTGAGTTCTTTGTCCACGGTGTCTTTTAGCTTTCTGGGCTTTCAGATGAGTGATGTGACATGTTTCTCTGCTAAGGCCAGCACCTGGACCTCCTCACAGGCAGCTCCTACTAATCTCGGTATACATGCGAGTGGGTCAGACCTTCTTTGCTTGTTTTATAGTATTTTTTTTATTGAAAACTGATCATGCTTAGTATTATAATGTGGCAAATCTATAAGTAAGATTCTTTCCCTCCTGGGGTTTGTGGTTGCTGCCAGTTGTGAGCTGTTTTTTGCCTACTTAGTGGGTTTTTTAACCTGCTACAGTTGTCCTGCCTGTGAAATGAAGGCACTGGTCTAGTCACTTTATTTTCTGTTCTAAACTTCCAGGATCTGCTTATTATAGAAGCCATCATTAACTCTTTCTTCCATGACTCTAAATAAGAATTAAATAAAGTCTCCCTTATTACTCCCTGGAGAAGAATCCTCTCCCCTTTAAGTCTAGCAGCCAGACTGGTACAATGTACTCTAAGGCCCAAATGTCTCATCTTTGCCAAAGCAGGCTGAGTGACACAAGGTAAGGAAGCTAGCAGAGAACGAAGAGGAATAAACTGAACAGGAATATTTTGATAAGTAGGTTTCTAACTTCTTGTAATTAACTCTCTTTCTGCCTTATTCCCCCTGTCTGTTTAACTCTCTATTTCTACAGCCTAAGCACAGCTCCACCTGCCCTAACCTGCCTTTCATAAATGCCTCAGAGCCCAACTCTGCAGGTCAAGGGACACAGGTCCCCTGTGGGTTTTGTGAAATGTTTCTTCATGTGTCCATGCTCTAAGTCAGGTGCAGTTTCTAAACTGCCTTTATGATCCAAGTGAAAGGTTAGGTTATTGTCAGACCACACCAATGATTCTTTGCCATGTAGTGTGGGGTAACAGAGACTCAACAGACTTTTTCTACCTGGTGTGCAGTGAGACGTCCATCCAGCACCCTATTAGGGAGTTCTTTATCCATAGTTTCTGTTTTCTGAGCTTTCAGATGGGTGCTTTAACATGTTTCTCTGCTAAGCCCAGTGCCTGGACCTCCTCACAGATGGGATCTATGGGATTTCTCCTTTTCTCAAAGGAGAAATAAATATGCATGAAATAATGGCTACTATAAAATCCCCTAAGATGAAAGTGCTGCTTTTCAACACACCTTGGGGAGAGTCCTTTGCCCTTTCTGTCTTACAGAAGGTAAATAATTCTCCCAAAGGAAGCTTCCAAAAGTGCCCCAGACTGCTTAACAGCCATGTCCATCTCTGTCTTGGTTGGCGCTGCTCTAATAAAAATAGCATGAATTGAATGAATGGCTTAAATAAAATGAATGTATTGCTTATAGTTCTGGAGAGTGGAAAGCCCAAGATCCAGGCACTGGTCCATTCTCATGCTGGAGACAGGACGCTTCCTGGCTTGTAAACAGGCGGCTTCTTGCCGTGTCCTCCCCTGGAGGAGAGAAAGATCATTTTTGCCTGTGTCTCTTTTTATACAGGCGCTGGTCTGCTTCACCAGGTCTCCAATCCTCAGGACCTAATTGCCTCCTGGAGGCCACACATTGAGGATTAGAATTTCAATGTAGGAATTTTTCCAGGACAGAAACCTCCAGTAACAGCATCTGTATGTCCTGAAGCTACCCAATTCAGGACATCCCAAACCTCTTAATCAGGGTGCTGGAAGTACCATCTCACTGCACACAAAGTAAAAAAAGTCTGTTGAGTCTGTTACCCCACAGTACATGGCAAAGAATCTTGGGTGTGATCTGACAATAACCCTAACTTTTCATGCAGTTGAAAAGTTTATTTATTTTGAGACAGAGTCTTACTCTGTGGCCCAGGCTAGAGTGCCTTGGCATCATCATAGCTCACAGCAAGCTCAAAACCTCCTGGGCTCATTGAATCCACCTGCCTCAGTCTCCTGAGTAGCTGGGACTATAGCCGCCTGCCACCATGCCCAGCTATGTTTTCTATTTTTTTTTTTTTTCTTTTTTGGTAGAAATGGAGTCCTGCTCTTTCTCAGGGTGGTCTTGAACTCCTGAGTTTAAGCAGTCCTCCCACCTTGGTCTCCCAGAGTGCTAGGATTATAGGCGTGAGCCACCACACCTGGCCTCTTATAATGTTTTTAATTATGAAAAATTTAGTTTTTAGATAACTCAGTGACTTTTTTCAGATATTATAGTAAAAGTATTTCATAAAATTTATATTTCAAGATCACCAAACTCCTTGGAGGACTTGCAGAATACTCTCTTTTTCAACCTTTACCTCATACTCTTAGACCAAATTTTCTCCAGCTTTGGTCTTGACTTAAAAGTTCAAAGTGGGGTGGGCTCTGTCAAGTTCACACAAAGTGAGTGACATCATTATCAGTTACTGGGGAGAACAGTGCACTGCTGTCCTGTCACAACACTGGTGATCCATGATAACCTGCTCTTCTCCGAGGTTCTTCGCAGCTGCAGGCACTGACTGCCGGGCTTTTCAAACTTGCCTCGTGTGCGTGGCATGTCCCCCTATACCACAGAGGCAGTCTGGCCAGAGGAGGATGGCAGCAGAGAGGCGGTGGATATGTTAATTAGATTGCTTGTGGCGACTGCTTCACAATGTATGTGAACATGAGATCATCCAGTTGTGCACCTTAAATACATGTAATTCCTGTTTGCCAATTATTTCTTAGTAAAACTGAAAAAAATGAGGAAGAAAGAGAGCTATGAAATACGTACCAGAAGAAATGCACTTAAGGCATTGACAAAACTTTCAGGGGGTCATTTTAAAACCTAGACAGAATAAAAGCCCCTGTTTAAAAGTATCTAAATGTGTGTGAGGCCTGTGTCGGGCGAGGAGAGGTTAGCCTCTCAGTCCGAGAGCGTTGCTCAAGCTACCGGATAAGGGTGGCATCCAGAAACCGCTTCTGTCGTGGATAATCCCCTCCCTTTCAGGGCATGCTTGCTGAGGGTAGGGTTCCGACATGGCCAGCTCACTTTCGTACATAATTTATGATCATTAGCAACTGAACACTGTAATATAAACATAAAGGAAAAAAGAAAAAGAAAACAGCACAGTAGGTCGCAGTGACCCGAGCTCTATCCTCCCTCCCCAGCTCTGAAATCTCTCTCCATATCCCACCACCCTGCTCCTTCCCTCCTGCTTCTCACAACTTCTAGATTTCTCAGCTGGGATCTGGGAAGAGCCGGGCCTTGTCCACAGGGTATTACCCAGAGCTCACGGTCCTCCTCGGGTGCCCCTTTCCGCATCCCCTGGCACCTGGGAGCACCTCCAGCAGAATTCCGCGTCCACCTGGACGTGTTTCAGCCCCCTTTTCTCGTGCCATTCAAGAATTTCAGGGTAAGTCCCTAATATTTGATTGTTGTTGTACAGATCATGAACAATAAAAAACTGCTTTGAAGTTTTAAAAGTCATTGAGAAAGACTAACTTCAAATCTCTCTTAGCTGTGATAAACCTCCTTCAGAGAAATGCATTACACCACAGAAAAAAGAAAAAAAAAATAAGGTGCTTACCCAATCCATTTTTAAATGTGGAATCAATATAACCCACTAACTTATTGTTTCTAGGTTACCTTTAAAATGGTACCGAGGGAAAGGTCTAGGTACATTAATGCATGCAAATAATTCAGGATTTAACAAAAGCATGAAGATTTTCTTAAAGGAAGAAACACATATACACACTTTCTTATGAGCTCTCAATTTATCATTGTATTCTCTTAAACTCTGGGGTGTTGCATTTTAGGGTCTTATTAAATAAACCTAAAGAGTATATTATCTGGAATTAGGAACCAGACAGGATAGCAGCTAAAATTAATTCACCACAGTAATCTCCTCCTAAGAAACTCCCCTGAGGGAAAACATTATGTGCCCATTTCTGTGGGCAGAGATTTAAATATCTCTCTGCTATTAGTCTTACATGCCTAAGTCCCTGTGCATTAAAATAAAAATATATCTATCCTCTCAGAAGAGAAAACTGGAAGCCTGAACCGACCTCTAAATGAATCCAATTAAACTTCATCAAGTTACACATGTACGTCTTAGAATCATACTGAATATTTAAGGGAGGAGACAGGTCTAAAGATAAAAGTACCCATGGACATTTCCAAATATTTCAACCCTGGCCTTGCCAATGACAAGGAAACCCAGACTGCTCTCAACACAGACACATGTACATACAACCCAGTCCCCCCAACCCCTTGGTCTGGAGGTGACACGCAGACATAATAACTGTGTTCAGCGTAAGTGTTCTTAAACACCGGTACCCCAATTCCATTTCATTTCACCTCCAGTGGGCTTGGGGTGGGGGCACTGAGTAAGGTGGGGTGAGCTGAAGATAATATGGTACAGGCAAGAAGCCCTCCTCAGATTTCACACAGGTCAACTGTCAAAGCTTTATGTGAGAGCCAATTACATTAATTTTCCACAGCAGCCAAATACAGATTTCATTTCCATCTCCCACCAGAGATGGGGTCCAGGGATCCTGTTTCGAAAGGCTCTTATCACTAAGTAACATTCATACCCCCAAAGGAGCCCTTGGCAGCCGGTGGCCCACTGATGTGATTGAGCAAGGCCCAGGCTGCTGGAGCAGCCACCACATCCCGCGCTTGGGGACAATGGGGCCTCCACGTCAGCCACATTGTCAATAAATTTCAATTACACTAATTGCCAAGAGTTCAATGAGTGCACTTTGAAAGGGGGGGAGAAAGGAATATAAAAAGGGAGCTTATGGCTCATAGGGCTAAAGAAAGGGGAGTAATAAATAGTGTGTGTTTTCTAATGGGGGCATTCAAGTGTTTTCAACATGGCTTAACCAGATTTTACAAGCTGTTCCAGCTTCTGGGATCCTGTTTTACATTTCTTTGTTACTGTCTCCAAACAGCACATACAGAAACCCAATTATGTGGCGTTATATTTCAGGGGAGATTTAATTTCTACTTTTCCTTTTTTGAACACATCGATCTGCTCTGCTTGGATGGATAAAGGGCCGAGTGGATTTCGGGAGGTCATTTTCATGAGCCGGTGTGGTGCTTTAAATACCAACCCGAGGATGGTGCTGAGCTCAGGCTGAGGTGTCCCCAGGCATACCCTGAACAGTTGGGCAGTGATGTTCACCCACGGAGGTGGGTGCTGTGACTCACTTTTGTATGGTAATGGGACATTGACACCTTTTTAAAGATTTGTCATCGTTTCCCACTGATTTGGGTCCCCACAAGAAAGGAGAGAGCAAAGAGCAGGAGTGATTTTTTTTTTTTTTT
>NW_003852583.1:1137375-1145256 GCF_000181295.1 Otolemur garnettii
AGGCGCCGAGCCAGGAGTGATTTCTTGACGTTAGGGTGGTAAGTGGCTCCCGAAGCCTGCTGAGTGCCACAGAACCAGTGGTGTGTCTGCTCCAGAGCAGCAGGAGGAAAGGGACGCGTCCACCCGGGGGTGTCAGTGTGAGAGTGAGAGACCCCTGCAAGTATCCACACACTGGCTGCATTTATGGGCTCGTCCCACATCCTGACACCTTTGCTGCCCAGAGCATACGGAGGTCAAGATGGCTTAGGAGAAAGTGCAACTGCTAGTTCCTCCCGTAGCTGAGTTTAAAGCAACTAAATTAGCCTTTCTTCTGCGGGAGGGATCATTTATCACAGCTTGTTACAGAAGAAGGGACAAGAGCCTGGAGTCAGCTTCAGTTTGAAGCACAGCCAGTCAGTTGGGGGGCCAGTTCTTCATTTGTAAATAGAGATGACGACGGCCTGTTCCAGGGAGGACTCTGCACCAGGCCCCTACCAAACCCTCTACAGTACTAGCTCCATTTCAACCTGAAATTAAATCCTCAGGGTCTGCTTTTCTCATCTTCCAACACAAAACCTGAGGCCCAGAGAAAAGTGGTTAGTAAATTATGCCTCGGTAATACCTCTGAGTCATTGCATTGTCTTTTCCAAGGATATTTTCATTTTAAAGAGTATCTCTACTTATTGAATGAAAAGCTTTGTGCTCCATAAAGGGGTTTTAAGCATCAAGGAGCAGATGGGGGAAATTGTAATAGCTTGATCTTTGGAAACATGGTGCTAATTACACCCTGGGAGGATTAACAAAAGGAATGAAGTGGCAGACAAGGCTTCTGAGCAGTTCCAGGGAGGGAGCAGTCACCAGTCACCGGGCTGGTTCAGCGGACGGATGGCTGTGTCCCACTGAACAAAATATCCAACAGCGTGAGGCAGGGCCTGGTGAAGCCCTTGGACGATGCCCTGGCTCCAACAGCATGGAGACTGGTCAGGCTCGTGCAGCCTTGGTTAGGTGGGGGTCTGGTCATATGACCCAGGCACCCCAGATCTCAGGAGGCTAAAAAATTAAAAGAATAACACGATGAAGAATATGAGAAGTGAATGTTTAGACCCACTGGACTCTTTGTTCCTCAAAGACTGTGTGTGTGTGTGAATCTCAGAATCTCTACGTGCTCTTATCTCATACATGCTTGTAAAAAATTTATTATAAATTCATTTATAAATGCAAATACAATTTGAAAACCAAATGAGACAACGTGAAGCAAGAGTTAAAATGACATGTGCCTCATTCCTAAGGCTGACATCTCCCCTAAAGCATCTCTACCCCAGGGTAAGAGGTGGGCGGTGGCGTCATCAGCCTTACCTAGATGGTGGGTTTTCCTCTGGAGAAGGGTCTAGCCCTCAGTCCTGCCATGAATTTTTCTGTTAGTGCAATTTCAGAAATTCACACTTCTCAGGATCACTCCTGAGCTGTCCAGAAAACGAACCATGATGAAAAAAAATCTTGACATAATTTTATAGGTCCAAGATTTTCTTATTGGTCCGCGTAATGATGTATTTATACATCTATCTGTATAGTCTTCCTTAAGGCAGAATACACATAGATTATTTTTAGTAAATAGGAAGAATATAATGTGTGTATTTTAGCAAGAAGTAAAAGCAAGCAAAGCCTAATTAATAGCAATCCAGATGTGAGTACAAACTTCCTGGCACCTCAAAGTTATCCTTCAGCAGGTGACACACTCCTGATCACAGATGCGGTGGAAGGCGGTGGTGTGCTGTACCCTTCAAGATATGTTTGATAGTCTAGATATGGAAGGGGAGTGATCCTGCTGGACCCAAAGCCAATGAACCCACCACATGTACAGAAGCAATGAAAATATGACACAAGATGGAAAAAAGAAAAAGTGAGTCAAGATCAGGGCAAAGTAGAAAACTGTTATTTCCATATGAAATGTAGCATATTAATGTTTTAGGAGGTTAAAACCTGTTTTCTCTCATAAGTATTTCCTGAGTATTTGCTCTTGCCATGGGGCTTATTTGTGTAAATTACGTGTTTGTTTAATGCCGCGCATGCTGGCGTCTGTAACTGCTGGTGTTATGGCATTCAGATAGATACCCTCAGAGAAATCCATGAGGTAGAAGGAAAGTGCCTCCCAGTCCTGGACGGGTGGGTGGTGTCAGTTCCACTCAAATGGCCTCGTGCTTCAGTCTGGAGGCAGAATCAAACCTGGGATCCTTTAATCCACGGGCATTAAAGGATGGCAGTTCAGAATATTGCCACCTTGGCCTTCAGGAAGGTTAAATGCACCATGAGAACTTTGTCTTATGCTATTCAAGACACAGAGCAGGTGTGAAGTCTCATTTGCTAATCAGGCAATTGCCCCTTTTGGAGGCAGGCACCTCGACTTCTCCCTGAGTCGCCTCTAGTGACCCAGGGTGAGGACAATGAGAACATCTCACCAGGTATTGCTCCCCAAGATCATCCTCTCAGCCAGGCTTTGGGCTGAGCATTTTTGCTTCAACTATCACATCCAATCCTCCAAAATGTCCGATGCGGTGGGGTGGGGGTGGGGGGGTAGGATCAGTGCTGATTCCATTTTTCCATTTCACAGGGGAGGAGTGGCGACGCAGAAGGTGGGTAACTTCCTCAAGGCAGCACAACTACTAGATGGCCATATTTTGAGCCCTGACCACCTATCTGCCAAGCCTGGGTGGGTGGTTGCAATCATTTACGTACTGAACCTCTCTTCCTTGTGAACGCACTGCCCACATTGTCCCTTGCTGGTTAGAGGAGGAGCAGAATAATCCTTCCAAGCATCTACCGGTAAATCGAGGCATATTACTAATTTCAGCCAGGTCTGTAGACAGACATCACCATGAAGTTTTAAGGCTGGAAGAGACAAGGGAAATGGAGGGCCAGTCTAGTTTTCCCGCTCTGAGCACACCTGTGCATGTCCACGGACACCTGCCCCATCTGGGCCCGTGGGCTCCCGGGCTCCTCTGAGAACTGCTGGAGTGTCTGGGTGGCTAACTCTGTGGGATAACTTGAAGGTGGTCCAGGCTACCCAGTTATCCTCACTGCACCTTACCCTGACTTTGCTTCCTGCTGGGGAATTCCAAATGTGTTGAGCAGAGGCAGACTCTGAGGCATCATTGCCGATGATGGCAGAAAAGCAAACAACAGTGGAAGCAGAGGGTTATTCATACGACTCACAGGGTCAGGTTCACAGTCTGCGTTCCAGTTACTTCCGTGACCTATCCCTTCACTCCATCTCAGCCCTAAACAGATAATTGTGGTGCTCAGTGCTGGGATTACCAACTTGTCTGGGGCAAATTCTATTACTTCCATTTTCAAAGAAAAAATGAGCTACCAACCTTGGAATGTCAGCTTTATCCTGTGATCTGATTTCTTGTGCCATTTGAGCAGTTTTCCCGCTATGGCTCTGAAGGTACCAGCTCCTCCAGGCAGTGCAGAAACGGCTGTGGGGTTCTCGCTGGTCTCCATCTGCTGATGGCTTGTCTGGGGTTCTCGCTGGTCTCCACCTGCAGGTGGCTTGTCTGGGGTTCTCGCTGGTCTCCACCTGCAGGTGGCTTGTCTGGGGTTCTAGCTGGTCTCCACCCGCAGGTGGCTTGTCTGGGGTCCTCGCTGGTCTCCACCTGCAGCAACGACTGTGGGGTTCTCCCTGGTCTCCACCTGCAGATGGCTTGTCTGGGGTTTTCGCTGGTCTCCACCTGCAAGTCGTTTGTCTGGGGTTCTCGCTGGTCTCCACCTGCAGCAATGACTGTGGGGTGCTCGCTGGTCTCCACCTGCAGGTGGCTTGTCTGGGGTTTTCGCTGGTCTCCACCTGCAAGTCGCTTGTCTGGGGTGCTCACTGGTCTCCACCTGCTGATGGCTTGTCTGGGGTGCTGACTGGTCTCCACCTGCTGATGGCTTGTCTGGGGTGCTCGCCGGTCTCCATGTATGGGTGGCTTGTCCTTGGTGCCCTCTACACAGTGTCTCAATAGCTTTGAGATTTTATCTCTTAAATGGGAAATGATAATCCTTTATATTTACAAGGTTTAAAATGAGAAATTCTTTAAAAACTTAAACTGTGTTTAATCATGTTTTATGCCTTTGTGAGCTTTACTTTTGTTTTCTCTGAAACTTCCAGCAAATTCTCAAGGTGCTTTTAAACTCTGAAGCAGGGAGTCTGGCACACAGGCTGAGAGAACTCCAGAAGTGTGATGTATTAAACCTGGCAGGAGCCCGCTCATTCATCTTTGAAGTATGGCTAGAGTGTCGGTAATTCCAAAAAGGCACTACATTAAAATGAAAAGCCCCTCACGGCCATGGAAGGTGGTTTTCTGTTCCCTGTCATCATCCATTTGTATCTGCCAATAGCCGCTGGTTGAATCAATGCTCCTGATAAATACCGCCTGACTGAGGAAATGCAGCACATCATCATTTCTCAGGAAGGGATATTTATCTCCTTTGTGATAACATTTATTTTTTCAGATTATACACTTAAACAATTTGTCCCAATTTTATCAACAATTAACACAGTTCAATGGGCTACTTGAAATTAACACTATCAGATGTACAGTTGCTCACTTCCTTGTCTTTTCATTTTTTTTCTTGAATTAGAATAAATTATGAGTGATCAGCATTGTTGGCCTAGGAAAGGGCAGAGCGGGGAAGTCACTGTCACGGGTTCCAGACGCTGGTCCAGCCCCGTGACTCTGAGCGCCCCGATTCCAGACGCTGGTCCAGCCCCGTGACTCTGAACGCCCTGATTTCTTCACCACAACCTCTCATTCCTCCTCACACCTGCTCTGTGCCCTGCCTGGGGACAGCCTAGGGAAACGAGCAGCCTCCATCCTGAGTCCTGGAGCTGGTGGTCACACCACAGGCAGTCCCTGAATTACAAACAAGACACTTTCTGTAGGTTTGTTCATAAGTTGGATTTGTATGTGAGGTAGAACGTTTACCTATTACTGTAATAGCCTCCGTTTACAAGTGCAAGCCATACATCAATCAGATGTTTGTAATTCGGAGATTTACCGTAATAGCCTCCATTTGCAAGTCCATGGAAACTACAAATGTGACATGTGGCTCAGGAACACCAGTGCTGTGAGTCGCCAGGGCAGAAGACCCCTGTCCTGGGAGCTTGAGGAAATTTTCTCCATCAAAAGGCCCTGTAGTGAGTTTTGAATAATCCATGGGTGTTGCTAAAGCAGGCCTTGGACAGAAGCGAATCCAGAAGGAGAGAATAACATGGTATTCTCTCGTCATCGTAAGGCCCCCTGCGTACTCCTACTGTAGAATAAATGCACTCTGAGCATTTCATTCTACTTATATGTTTTTAAAATTTGGCATGTCATTACTATAATTTAATCTCAGAAGTGGATTCATTTTATCATTTGATTTTATTATGTGTCGAGGTCCCAGAAAAATAGTTGCCATGTACAGCGTGAGAAAGGGCAGTGCCAGGCGGATGGGACAGTGAGAGGATCTCAGGGCAGAGAGGACGTGGGAGACCCAGGCCTCCAGGAGCCTCCCTTTCTCTCATGGGAACAGCAAGCTACTGACGGGCAGGAAGGTGGCCCTGCTGGCTCATCTGGACTGGACGGAGGAGGGTAGAGCTGAGAGCTCAGACCCATGAGGTGACTGCAGGTGTGGGCGGGTAGGGTGCTGGTGGTGGTGATAATGGCTATAGAGCAAGGCACACGCACTGGACACACACAGAGGATGATATCAGCATGATGTGATGTGAGTTTCAATGTTTCCTGAGTTTTGGGATGCTATTTAAAGTGGATATTGTGCCATTATCTGATTCAGGGTTAGGAGAGAGGGTCCTGTTTGTGAGATGAGCGTGTCTGATTTCAGCCAATGTTAGGAGACGCATCTATAAGGAGATTCTTCCCATGGATGGCACATGGAACTGTGGACCTGCCCAGTGTGCCTCTGTGTCACCCACTAGTTTAAATTCCTTACCTATATTAACTTCATTATTTCTCATCACAGACCGTCAAGGTGGCAACTATTACTGTCTCCACAGAGTTTAAGGAGGTTATCTACCTGTGAGGACTCACGACTAGTGAGTTGGGGTTCCCGGGGTCTGATGGGGTGGGGGGCTGTGCTGCCTGCCCTCTACTAGGACGGCTCAACTCACCCACGGGTTTAATGCAACACAGTTTTGGTTTCACTGATTTCTGTACTTCATGGAACCCACATCCCTGAGTTTTCTGCTAAGCTCTAGCTCCCTGATCCTGATTCCCGACACAGAATCTCACTGAGTGTTTAAGGCTGTGGTCGAGTTCAGACTAAGAGCCCCTCTGATCTCCTCCACCCAAGGCCTCTGACGCTCTCTGTGCAGTTTAGAAGGTCGTGGGTGGGTGGATTTGGCTGGTTCTCAGTCCGCCCTCCCACAGCTTGATATGGGAGGCAAAGAAAAGCCATAGGGCAAAGCAGTTATCCACCCAGTGGTCCCCCGAGTCACCTCTGTGTGCCTGGCCTTCCATGTGTCCCTGACTAGCGCTGCCCCAGCCCTGGGGAGACAGCTGACCATTTCTCCTGCCCTCGAGCCCTGGAGCAAAGGCCGCTGTGCAGGATGGCCGGAGTCAGCTGGTGTCGGCATGGTCAGCATCAGAATCAGATGCTCTGCTGGAATACAGGCAGGTTCTGAGCAGTAGAAACAGGTAAAAGAAAAGACAAATTAATGAACCCATCAGTTCCTCTCAGAGAAAGCCTGAACACAGACATTATTGCAGAATGAAGCATCGTCTCTGGAGTGCTGAGCCCGCATTTCTTCCTTCTCCTTGTGTTTCAATTCCTGGTTCAAAAGCATTCCCAAATTAGCACAGCTGTGCATGGCGTCTGCAGAAAAGTTTTCAAAATAAAACACTTTATGTTACACTTTAACTTGTACATAAACAAATTTATACCAAACCTTTGTGAACCGTGATGCTAACCCTTCACGCTGGCAACCACATCCTCCTCTCTCTCCCCGTCTATTCTCTCTCTCTCTCTTCCTCTCATCCTTCTTTCCCTCTTTTTATTCAAACTAAAACAAAACCCATTTCAGAAAGAAAGTACAGAAAATGATGTAAGACCCCATGTGTTCTGCTTGTGATCGTACGCCATCCAGCCATCAAAGTCAGTTTGCTCTGATGCTAAAGTCTCACTGGAGACTGAAACCAGTGAATGGTTAACTCCTGGAGCCCACACGACCAGTCAGAAGGTGTCTGGAAAGCACGGCCTTCACCACCAGATGACTATCCAAAAATGATACCATCGTTTCAGGCTTTTGTACCAATGCTAACAGAAAATGGAGAATAGTAGACATTTTATAGTATTCCTAGAGATTTCTACAGTTTTTAAAATAAAAGTAATTTTTTCAAAAAGAGTTCTACATTTTTCCCAGGAGGGGAGAAAAAAATGTGACTGAAATATAACATGATATAAGGAATTATTTTTCTTTATAAATAGAAATTTAAATTCTAGAATGGGTATAATTTTCTTTTGAAGTTTAGAGTATGGAGAGGCCGTGACCCTCTAGTGCAGGCCTCCCTGCTGCCATGAGTGCTCATGGTCTATCCTCTGAGCGAGGCACATGTTGAAACGCAGCTGTCTTTCCTATGTACCTCGTTTTATGCCAAGCATAGAGCCATCGATTTAGTAAAAGCAGCACAAGCTAAGACTGGAGGGAGGTGAACTGGATCAGAGGTGTGCCCTCATGTCTTATGATAAGACCCAGTTCCAAGGGAAAGGAGCAACGTCCTTTGTAGAACTAATTAGGAAACCTGTTTCCACCTGTCATGCATATCTTATTCTTGGGATGTGCTGCCAATGACCATGATGGGTCATTTCTCAGCTTCTGCAAAGACTCCAGATTTCTCTGAGCATCCCTGGGGTGGTCCTGGGGGG
>NW_003852583.1:1145774-1147056 GCF_000181295.1 Otolemur garnettii
AGTATCCCTTTCCTCATGAAATAGAACAAGGAACCACAAACTTAGTGGCTCTGAGGAATAGACATTTACCACCTCACAGTTTGGGTCCCCTGCTCAGAGTCTCACCAGCTCACAATAAGGTGGCAACCAGGCTACATTCTCCTCCGGGGGCTCAGGTGAGAACCACTTCCAACCCCTTCCCGGCTGCGGGTAGTATTCATCTCTTCTCGGGGCAGGGCCCCCGTTTCCTGCCACTGTCAGCCAGTGCCATGAGCAGGCCCTAAAGGACCCCACAGGACCTTGTGTGAAACCCCAGCTCAGCATGGAAACTGGCTTCTTCAGTAAGTAACGGAAGATTCTCTCTGCAGTTTGCTGAGATGTCATAGTCCCAGAGGGAGGACCGTCCTCGCCTTTCCCTCCTTGTTCCTAGAGAATCCTGCCCATGCCTGAGTCTGATCAGCCCTCCACATGCA
Organism: Otolemur garnettii; assembly: GCF_000181295.1. NCBI lineage: Eukaryota > Metazoa > Chordata > Mammalia > Primates > Galagidae > Otolemur > Otolemur garnettii. The sequence goes on from NW_003852583.1 coordinate 1,146,227, forward strand.
CTGTGTGACCTGACAGCATCACCAACATGGCTCAGACCCTACAGGAGACTGTGTATAATAATGATAATATTTCACAAAATTAAAACATTTAACTTTGCTAAAAATTTCAAAAAGATCATATATAAGTGTCACTTAAAATCTGTCACCTCTTTTAAGACTTCTGCATAAGGACTTATAGAAAGAAGTATGTTGATTTGTGTTAAAATTGCTAACATGGATACATTTTAAAGGCCGCTATAATAAATCATCGTAAGGCCCCCTGCGTACTCCTATTGTAAAATAAATGCACTCTGAGGATTTCATTCTACTTACATGTTTTTAAAATTTGGCGTGTCATTACTATAATTTAATCTCAGAAGTGGATTCATTTTATCATTTGATTTTATTATGATGACCCTGTGGAAGATCATTCACTCGTCAATAATTGTCATCATGCTCTGACCACTTCTCATGCAGGATGAACACACACCAGACAGGACAGTGATGGTCCCAGGCCCTGGAGCTGTTCTGTGACTTACCCCTGAGCATGGGGCCTCTGGTCCTTCAGTATAGTCCTGTGTTGTAGAAAGTCGGTGAGGAGCTTTCTGGCCGGACAGTACAGTGCTGACTCCAGGGTTTCTGTGACGGATGACACACCCTCACCACAGGGCCTTGCTAAGCATGCAGGCACCTAGATTTTCTTGTTTCATTGCTCTGGAGATTCAGGGTCCCACCTGGCTGCCCTTTGCCCCGGCATTGTGTGGTCATGCTGACGCTCTGCTTCCTGAGAAGGCAGCTGTGTTCTCCTAGGCACCTTTCCTGCCTCCCTGGTGTCCTGTCTGCCATGCACA
>NW_003852583.1:1148002-1158686 GCF_000181295.1 Otolemur garnettii
CATAACAGGAGAGGGGCAGGACAGGAGAGAGAAGGCCAGCGTGGTCCAGCCATGGCTGATGACATCCTTAACTGCTGAAGGGAAGTAGCCTTGGATCAATGATGGCAAACACCTCTCACACTGTCACAGCTCAGGAAATGCAGCTCCCGGGACCTGTTCCCCAGGTTAACTGCTGCCAGCATCTATAGCATTATAGTAAACCACAGTGTTAAACCTGTGCTTTACCAGACCCTCAGTGGTTACAAAAAGAAAACACACAGGTTATTTAAAAGTAACCGAATACAACAAGAATCTAAGAAAGATGCCATCCTCTTTCTGGAATATGAAAGAACTGTTTGACATTTAGAGAATAAGAAAAACTGTGACAGTCCCCAGTAGCAGCACATAAATACAGGCACTTAAATTACCTCCATGCTAAATGCACAGTTACTAAATAAATCCTACCTTTGCTGCACTGGGAGTGATCTTCTCTGGGTAAGAAGCCAAAACCAGCAGCTGTTTGTGGTCCCTGGAAAGGGCCTCACTGCTGCATTCTTCATTCCCCCAGGGCCATGGCTGGATTTTCCCTCTGCCCATCACAGACTCTGCCCCTCAATCTGGCTCTGATATGTGTGGATTTATTCACTCCAGCCTCAGCCTTCACTCAAGAGTATAAGAGGACTGTACTGTAAACCTAGTGCACCCACCTTCCCTCTTTGCTCCTTCCCTATGGTCAAGATCAAGCTCTTTAACTCAGTCTAAACCAGAAGCATGCCCCTACTTGGGACAAGTATCTTGTGACGTGATCCTGGCCCTTGACATAACTTGGCTCCCAGAGTAAACCAGTAGGCCACGGAGGGACACATAGAATCAATGTGGACCCAGGACACAGAGATCTGATTGGAGCATTCAGATGGCTTCGTTAAAAGTGAGGTCAGTTTGCCGAGATAAACGAGGATGCAAATGGAACCCAAGGTGGTTTCTTTTATTATTTGAATTTTTTTTTTAATTTTTGTATCAGTTACTGGTGGGTTACATTGAAAAGTATTAACTAGTGAGAAAATAAGTTTAATTGACTTAGCAAATCTATAATTGATTTAGTATCTCATGAAGATTATGGGAGATGAGAAACTCTAGTCTAAGGAAACAGCTGCAGCCATCAGAGAGAGCCAGACAGTACTGAGGTCCCAGTTATCCAGGTTGGGAACCCCCAACAGGGAGTTACTGGCCCTCCTCCAGATGAAAGTGCCCTGCTTTCTAACTTAATATCCAGATAAAGTTGGACAAGAAAGGAAGACATAATAGAAATTGGGTGAACTATGTTAATGCTTACATCTGTGATTCACATAATCAAATGAGTGAAAAGACTTGGGTATGTGTCTTGGAACCACAGTGACCTGGTCAAGGTAGAAATGCATTTTCCTTACACACCAGATCCTGCAGTTAAAGAAGGGGAACCCCACCTTCTCCCCATGCTCACTGCTGCATTTATTCAGTTAGCAATGTCGATTATCTGTCTGACACTCAGAAGAGCAGTGGAGATGGAATGAGGTCTCTGACTATAAGAAACCGACGGTCCACAAGGAGGGCACTGGAAGGTAGGGCTTGATAACAAAATCATCTCAGCAGTGGCGCTTTCTAGCTTGCAATAATTCTGGGGAGCCCGGAGCACCCCAGACCTCTGGGCCTCCGCTCCCTCTGAGGCAGGAATTCTTCCGACAGGCCTCTACTCAAGAGGCTGTCCCTTCGTGGTGTGCCGGGCCCCGTCAGAAGCAGCAGGTGCTACAGGAATGAGTGGAGGGGGATGGGGCTACCAGCTCCTCTGGGAAGTAGCACCAGGGTTCAGTTCCAGCAAGTTGGGGCTCTGTGGCTGGATATCCAAGGGAAGTTAGTTGCTGAGTATGGGGAAGAGTGGTGAGCAGGCACCTCAGCAGAAAGAAGGGCATTTGCAGACTATGGAGGCAAAAACAACACCTGCCTTGTGGAGCCCACTAGCCATTTGATAGGCCCGGCATGGGACGTGACCTGGTGTGGGGCGTGGCCCAGCATGGGGGCGTGGCTCAGAAGGGGGCGTGACCCTGCAGGGGTCCTGAGGGAGAATAGCAGGAGATGGGGCTGGTCCCACTTCCTGCCCCACTCCTGCCCGGTCCTGACTCTGCCCTGCCCTACCTGCTGCAGGATCTGGCCTTACCTTCTGACATCGGGAGTTTCTTCATCTGTAGCTCCAGAGAGTTGGGTCATATGATCGCTAAGGAGGCTTCCTGAGAGATACAGAATGTGTTCTATGATTTCCTCCAATTCCACAGCAACTAACTGAGATAAAGCAATTTCGATAATTGGAAGAAGACTGTCTCATCACAAGTTCACAACTGTCTTGGAGGGTCTTATTGTTACTAGTATGTATATTGGTTCTTGACTTTCAGTAACACTGTTGCAGTACAGCCAAATGTGCTGAGAACGTCCCTGCTAACTCTGGCAGCAGCATCTGGCTGACTAGGGTGACAGGGCAAGCATATATCTACCAAAATCACTTTCCCATTTAATCAGTGAAGTGACATTAAGCTCTTAAATACAAAGGAACTGACTTTCTAATTCACTTAGAAACACTACATGAAAATCTTTGTGGGAGGACAGAAAGACAAAAATATCCACAATTAGTTTTCACTTCATCATTTGTAGAGTGGATTCATATGCTGAGTAAACTACCTTTTTCTCTTGTGTAAATGCCTTCACAGAGTTGTAACTGAATAGTGTGCATTTCTCCTGAAATCATTAGTCACTCTGTGAGGGCGCCAGAGCAGAGCACAGCCAAATGTTTACATAATTGCTAATAATTGTGTCATCCCGGTTCTATTCAGAGCCAACTAGGCAGTGAGAAAATTTCCCTCAGAGTTAAGAACCAAAACAAATTTGTCTTTCTTCATTTATATTCCTCACTCCTATTCTTTAAATTAAATAATGAGGGGTGCCTGTTGCTCAGTGGTTAGGGCATCGGCCACCTACACTGAGGCTGATGAGGTCAAACAACAATGACAACTGCAACAAAAAAATAGCCAAGCATTGTGGTGGGCGCCTGTAGTCCCAGCTACTTGGGAGGCTGAGGCAAGAAAATAGCTTAAGCCCAAGAGTTTGAGGTTGCTGTGAGCTGTGACCCTATAGCGCTCTAGCAAGGGCGACATAGTGAGACTCTGTCTAAAACAAATAAATAAATAAATAGTGAGGACCAAAATGCTGAACCTTATCGTTCATTTTCCCATAATAGAAAAGCTGTAATTTTATTGCATGTCATTACCAATCAACTATGCTTGCCAATACAACTTAATCTGAACTGGATTGAACTCTAGATCCAAATTCTAGTTTGCAAGAGATACAAGGACAGACAAAAAAAGGAAAAAGATGCACAAAAAAATAATCACACAAATCTAAAGTGTGTGATGCTCATCACCAGGACACTGACCCAGATAATTAAAGTTCAATAAGTGGGTGGCGCCTGTGGCTCAAAGGGGTAGGATGCTGGCCTCATATGCCGGAGGTGGTAGGTTCAGGCCCTGGCCAAAAATTGCAAAAAAATAAAATAAAATGAAATATAAAAATAAAGTTCAATAAGAAAAAGAAAAAGTTGAAAACTGTTTCTATTAAAAAAGAGAGAAGGATGCAATTGCACAATATTGGTTAAGACAAAACAGATGGAAAACACTCAAATATTGGAACAAGTGGGGAACTTTAAGATGACTGAGAGATAGCTAGCTGTAGCTAGTTAGATAGTACCTGGTTTTGATGAATTTATGTCAATTGTTTTAGATAAGATGATTCCCTTTGGTTATATAATACATTACAGTTGTTCTTAAATGAAGCAAGCTAAAGGTGTTTGGGGTGATGTGTTATGTTTTGCAATAATTTGAACTTTTTCCAATTGATTCCCCAAATATATATGTGAGTGGATACATGTGTGTGCAGCACAGTTCTGTGACTGCATTTCTGGAGATTGATCAAATGTATAAGCAAATATTGACAAGCATGCACTCTGAGAGATGGCTGAATGACTTGAATAATAGTTTAAATGATGGACGCTACTATTTCCAACAATATTCTCTTTATAACTTTAGATTTACAGCAATGTGAAGTTAAAAACGATTTATAAATAAGGTGCACAAATTTTAACTTGATTATAAATATTTGAAGGGCACAATACAGGCAGATGAGTGCTGACCTAGTTAACATTCCAAGTTGCTGCACCTCTGAGGCTTGTCTTCTTAGCTATTAAATATGTGACTATAACTAGATGTAAAGTAAAACCCAGCATTTAGAAAAGGTAGAACCATAATTTAGCTGAACTTAGTATCTCCATCTTTAGGGCACCCTTACTGCTGACCTTGCCAGACCTTGACTTAGGGTGGCATGAGATAGGAAAGGAGCACCATGGAACAGAAATTAAAAAGAAAAATCCAGAGAGTTTAGTAGATACCAGAAGAATAAGACTAGAGGAGGCTGCAGAGATCAGGCCCTCTACGTCCTAGAAGGTGACAGAGGAAGAAACATATACCAGAGTGACCCACAAGATAAAAGGAGGTGGGACCCTAATAGTTAGAGGAGGACCAGGAACAGAAACGTCCCTCTCTTTTAATCTTGTTTAATACAAGAGTTTGAGATTAACATAACCATTGGGGAAAATGGTAGGTACAGTTTAAGAAATCCATCTCAGCTATTAGGTAAGACAACATTTAGGATCTTAGCCTGAAGCATCAAAGAGGGTGGACCTCAAGTGTGTTTGGGAAGCCCCCAGGGACTTCCTCATCAGTGGCCATGAAGCTGGTGCTCAAGGACTTTCCAGAAAGCTACTGTGAATCTTGCACCTGCCAGGACTCCAGGTGGCCACTGCCAAGGAGAATGATGGCATATCCTTCTCTCTCACCTTCCAAAACTTATGTAAGTGTTTCTCACCAGAAAGGAACACTGAGAAATGTCATTCTTGAACTGCAGAGGAGCCCTTGGAAGGAGTCAGTACTGATGCTCAGTTGGAAACAGATGATCAAGATAATCAACCTTCCCAAATGAAACATTCATTTTATCCATATTTAACCTCAAAATAAAAAACAATAAAACATAGTTCCCCCCACCTACATTTATGCAACTATTACTCATACACTTGACCATGCACTCACTCTCTTCACAGAAGAGAGTCACAAGTCTCAGGTGTTGATTTATCCATCTCCAAAGGATGCCCTTTCTTGTTCTTGTTCAGTCACAATCCCCCTTTCAATTAGACTGTAATCATTTAACTTACATATAATAACGTAGAATGGAATGAGGAAAAATCTGTTAATATAAACACTGATATACATGCAAACATAAAGAAACATGGAGGAGTTTTTCCCAGGACTATTTGTCTATCTACCTCTTTATATTTTCCTGAGTCACACTCTTTAATATCCTGCCCAGGAAGACACACACCTGCATTTTCAGAGCTTGGAAGAGATGCAAATTTTTGCTTAACTCTCTTGTTCTCTTCTGAACTTCAACTTAAATATCCATTGTGTTTGTATCTACAAGCCTTTAATCTGACTGTTCAATTTCTCTTTAGAATAAACCTTTTGGACCTGGAAGGGAAGCATGAAAACAGTTGATCAGTTCATCAGGGTAAGTATACAAAAACTATAAAGACTTCAAAGTATTCTCTCTATTTTCTTAGCCCAAGTCCCATTTCTTGTTACCATTATACCATTCTGTGTGTTATAGTTCAAAGATATGTTATTGTTCTTTAAGAAGGCTTATACATTTTTTGTCCTTTTCTGAAAATTAAATTCTAAGAAAGAGAGAAAATACAACTTACAATCAATTCATAGACAAGTAAGTTCTACCATGAGAGGAATCAAAATGAAACAAAGAGAAAATACTATCAAGAAAGAAAATGTGGATAAGATTTAAAAAATGGAGAAAACTTACAAATATAATATAACTAATGTTCAATTACATAAGGAAAAATATATATTCTTGAAGTATAAAGTACCAATCTGAAAAAATTAAATAATTCATAAAAAGTAATGAGATAGTTGATCAAACTTGAAATACAAAGGGTTGAAGTAAAAATCAAGGAAATCTATTTTAAAAAGGAATAAAAATACAACAAATAGAAAATAGGAAAAATGATAATATTATGAGAGAATCAGTCCAAAATAACTAAAATCATAAAAAAGAGGACATTTGGAAAGACACTACAGAGATAGTGGTGAAGAGGAAAAAGTACTGAAAATTAAAGAAAAAATATGAAGAATTGTTATAAAGGAGGACCTACTTAAGCTTAGCACCAGGAATAATAGCATGCCCACACTAAGGTAGAACAGCATGAAATTAAAGAATCTAAGAGGTAAGAGAAAAATTACAAAATATTCAGAAAAAAATAGATCTCAAAAAACAAAACAAAACAACAACAACAAATGAGTCTAAGTCCAACATCTTAGAGGCAGTGATGGATATTAGATTTATGACTGATTAGTACTCCTGATCTCAAACATTTAGTTTCAGCCCTATACCATTAAAAACATTAAAAGTAAAATAGATAAATTTATAAAACATACAACATATAAGGAATGAATTATTAAGAAACCGAAAATCTGAACAGACCAAAACAGGAGGTTGAATCAGGAATCAAAATCTCCCCCAGAAGAAAAGTTCAGGACCTGATGGTTTCACTGGTGAATTCTAACAAACACTTAAATAAGAATTAACATCAATATTTTTTAAACTCTTCAAAAAAATGAAAAAGAGGGAACCCTCTCAAACGTAACATTACCTTGATATGAAAGTCAGATGAGCAATCTATCAGAAAATAAAATTATAGGCCAATATCCTTAATGTACATAAATGCAAAGATCCTTGATAAAACACTAACAAAACAAATTCAAGATTACATATTTTTAACTTCAACATTTTTATTTTTTAAAACTTATTTTTAAATTTCAGATTAACGTAAGGATACAAACAACTTGGCTACAATGTTTGCATTTGTTAGGTAGAGTCTCTAATTCAACAATATATTAAAAGGATCATACATTATGCTCAAATGGGATTTATTTCTGGGGGGCATAATGGTTCAACATATGCAAATTAATAAACATAGCACACTACATTAACAGAATACAAGATCAAAATTGCATGAAAATGTCATTAGTGATGGAAAGAATTTTGACAAAATGCAATATCCTTTCTTGCTCAAAACTTTTAATAAATTAGGTATAAAACAAATGCACTTCAGTATAACAAAAACCATGAATAGCAAGTCCCTAGCTAACATCAGACTCAACAGTGAAAAGACTAGTTTTTCCTCTAAGGTAAGGACCAAGACAAGTTTGTCATAACCACCCCTTCAATTCAACAGAGTGTTAGACATCCTAGACAAGGAAAGTAGTCAAGAAAAAAAAAAAAGCATCAAAATGGGAAACAAAAATTAAAGAATGATTATCAACATCTCTGTCTGCAGATGACATGATCCTATACACAGAAAATCCTGAAGACCCCACCATAACCTGTAAGAAATAATAGAGGAATTCAGTAAAGTTCAGGATACAAAATCAACATACAAAAATTAATAGCATATCTAAGTACTAACAGTAGAGTGTACAAAAAAGAACTCAAGCAAACCAACCCATTTACAGTAGCATCAAAAAGTAATAAAAACAAAACAAAGAAACAAAAAAGTCCTTAAGAATTAACTTAACAAAAAATAATTCTTAGGAATTAATTTAACCAAGGAGATAGATTACTTGTACATTGAAAACTATAAAACATTGAGGACAGAAGTTAAAGAAGTCACTAATAAATAAAAAGCTATCCTACATTTATAGATTTGCAGAATTACTATTATAAAAATGTCCAAAACTACCTGAAAATATTTACAAACTAAGTGCAATCCCTGTAAAAATTCCAATGGCATTTTCACAGAAATAGAAAATAAACTTGAAAATTTGGGGAGAATCACAAAAGACTCTGAAAAGCCAAAGCAATCTTGAGTAAAAAGAATGAATCTGGAGACACCACACTACCAGATTTCAAAATACCCTACAAATCTACAATAACCAAAACAGCACAGTAATATTATAGACACAGACCTATAGACCAATAGGGGAGAAAAGTGAGCCAGCAACAAACCCACACATTCAAAGTAAATTGATCCTCAAAAAAGGTGCCAAGACACGGAGTGGAGAAAGATGCCCCTTCAATGAATGGTGCTGGGAAGAGTGGACACCCACACGCAGAAACATGGAGTGGGGAAAGATGCCCCTTCAATGAATGGTGCTGGGAAGAGTGGACACCCACATGCAGAAACATGGAGTGGGGAAAGACACCCCTTCAATGAATGGTGCTGGGAAGAGTGGACACTCACATGCAGAAGAATAAAGCTAGGCTTTTATCTCACACCATATACAAAAATCCACTCAAAATGGATTAAAGTCTTAAATACTGTAAGGATGGGGAATGTAAATCTACTAGAAGAAAATGTCGGGAAAAAGCTTCTGGACATTGGTCTGGGAATATATTTTTTTATATGACCACAAAAGCACAGGCAGTAAAAGCAAAAAATACATAAATGGAATTTTATCAGACTAAAAATCTGCACAGCAAAGGAAACAAGAGAATAAAGAGACAACCTGTGGAACAGAAAAAAATATTTGCAAACCATACATTTGATAAGGGGTTAAGATGCAGCGTATCTAAGGATCCACCAGCTCAGTAGCCTGTAAATAAATAACTCAATTTAAAAAATAGGAAAGGACCTGAAGAGACCTTTCTCCAAAGAAGGTGTGCAGTTGCTAATAAGTGAATACAAAATGTTGAACATCATTAACCACCAGGAAAATGCATATCAAAACCACAATGAGACATCAACTCATACGTGTGCCTGTTAGAATGGCTACCATCAAAGAGTGGAAAGGAAGCGGAGAACAGGCACACCTGTACAGTGTTAGAGCAATATGAATTAGGACAGCCATTACAGGAAACAGGATGGACGTTCTTCAAAACACAAAACTACCATAGGTTTCGTCAACCTCTTTTCTGAATGTATATCTAAGGAAAATGAAATCAGTATGTTGAAGAAATACCCACAATGCTCATGTTCATTGTAGCAAGGGATGGAATCAGACTAAGTTTCTGTCTATGGATGAATTGATAAGAATATGTGTGCATACACAATGGAATAACACTCAGTGTTAAGATACAAAAGAGGATTCTTGCTTCAATTAAATTCTGCCATTGGCAACGTCAGTGAAGCTGGAAGGCATTGGGCTGAGTGGTGTAAGCCAGGCACCCAAAGACAAACACCTCTCACTTATATAGAATCTAAAGAAGATGAACTCCTAGCAGCAATGTTGGTTGTCAGGGGTGGGTGTCGAGAGGGGAGAATAAGGAGCTGTTGGTCAAAGAGTACTGACTTTAGTTGGGAAACGTAAATAAATCTTGGACATCTGTTGTGCAGCACAGTGATTAAAGATAATAATGCATTACATACTTAAAAATTGCTAAGAAGATAGATCTTAAATGTTTTCATAACAAAAAATGATAAGTATTTGAGGTGATGGATATACTTATTAGCTTGATTTAAACAACTTCATTATATATTCACTTATATATCAAAACATTACATTGAACACTTTAAATATATATAATTTTATATCTCTATTATATCTTGATAAAGCTGGGAGAAAAATAAGATTTCTATTTAAGCAGCTTTTATCAATTGGTGTTTACTATATTAGAAATAAAACTGCAGAAATGTTTGTGTCATTTTCTAAAAATAACAATAATCAGCCTAAAGCACTTTTACATACATTATGTGTCTTTTATAAAAATTATTTTATTTTCAAAACAGAAAGACAGTGGGAGGGCAGGGTTCTTTTTCTTGGTTTGTTTTATTTTATTTTTTTCCCTTTTTCAAATTACTACCTGGCTTTCTAGAAGACAACAGGGCCTTCGATCTGCTTCTGTATTTAACTCTGATATGTTATGTTCCTTTGGTGAAAGTATAAGGAGAAAATATGGCTTGCATAAAATAGAGAAACATTGTAATAACCTTTTTTAATAATTGTGAATATTTTCTGTGATATTACTAAAACTAGACTGGCAGTAGGTTCTTGCAGTGTGAATCTGAAACAAATAAATCAATTTTTCATGCTCTGTTACATTAAAATCCACTGGTCTACTTTGTGCAATGAATGATGGATTTTTTGCCCATGTATGAAATTGTAACATCCTGCATTGGTCATTTGGAAAATATTGGTTTACTGAATTTTACAGATCTTCCAAATCCTGACACATTTCACTTCAAAATATAAAAAAATTGCCTTTATTAATATCATCACCAATCTCATCAGAAAAGCCTTTAAGTATTGAGAAGCTGTCAAGCTCAGGCTTGAAAACTTAAATTTTATCCTCAGCAACAAATACTGTCAGTTGTTTTCCTTGAAATGTCAAGCTCATTTGATTTGTTTTCCAGAAAATATCTACCAAGTGTCTACCCATGTCTGAATAATTATAGTTTGTCTGTCAGATGTTGTTTCAATTAAATACAGTGTTCAATGTAGAACATGGCAAGCTCAACTTGCAGACCAATCACAAGTGCTTTTCCTTCCAACATCTGCCATGCTTTACTTTGCAGCAGAACTGTTTAATGGGAGTACAGCAGAGATGCTTCATGGGAACACAGCAGAGA
>NW_003852583.1:1159243-1179331 GCF_000181295.1 Otolemur garnettii
AGAGATGCTTCATGGGAATGAAGCAGAGAAATGCTTTGTGGGAACACAGCAGAAATGCCTTATGGGTCCTTCTCATTTATCACACAGGAATTGAAAAAGACAAAGCCCTTGCAGTTGTGAATTGGGCTGCAGTAAACATTCAAGTGCATGTGTCACTTTGATAAAATGACTATTTTTCCTTTGGGTATACAAAAAAAAACAAAAAAACAATTCATATAACCAAAACTTTTGTACCCCCATGATTCTGAAATGAAATAAAAATAAGAAAAGAGAAAACAGGGCCTCCCAGAGTGACCAAAATAACATAGGCAGAGGAATCCTGTGCAGTGCAGCCGCTAGCCTGGGGAGGCAGCGTAGGCGAGGCCAAATCACCAACAGCCCAACATCATCCCTGTGTTTTCACTGAAAGGTTCCCACTTAAGGGCTGCAGACATATAATCTTAAACTAAATTTTGAGAGCATTAACATACTTATGCTAATGATGTATTAAATAAGTTTAATTTTTAAGATTTGTGAGATCTTACTTTGTGAGAATATTTTATTCTTTGTGTTATAGATTTTTATCCTATTAGAAATTTTAAGTGTTCCAAAAGATAATCTAATCAATTAAAATCAATGTTTAAATACTTAACACAATTTATTTAAATAGATAATTTAATGGTGCTGATTATTTTAAGTTTTCTTTTTAATTGATCTATTGGAATATTTAAATATTAATTAAAAACAATAAAAGTTTTCAAATTAATAAACAGAATAGTAAGGTTTGTATGAAATTAAATGTAACTACTTAAATAAAACTACACTTCGGCTCAGCACCTGTAGCTCAAGCGGCTAAGGCACCAGCCATATAGACCAGAGCTGGTGGGTTCAGATATAGCTTGGGCCTGTCAAACAACAGTGACAACTGCAACCAAAAAAAGCCAGGTGTTGTGGCGGGCACCTGTAGTCCCAGCTACTTGGGAGGCCAAGGCAAGAGAATCACTTCAGCCCAGGAGCTGAAGGTTGCTGTGAGCTGTGATCCCACAGCACTCTACCCAGGGGGACAGCTTGTGGCTCTGTCCCAAAAAACAAAACAAATTAAAAAAACTACATTTGTGGAGTTTCCATGTTAACACACTATACAATACTATAAAATCCAAATAACTATAACTAGTTCTTTCTGAGTTTTGCTTGGAACTTATACAGCCCCATTCCCCCACACATATCCCAATTTCGATTCATAAGCATTCAAAATAATAGAACAACTGGGTAGAACATTTAAATAATTGAAAATTTGGTGGTGCCTGTGGCTCAGAAGGGTAGGGTGTGGGCCCCATATGCCAGAAGTGGTAGGTTCAAACCCAACCCTGGCCAAAACTGAAAAAAAAAAAAGAAAACAAATAATTGAAAATTCTTTAAAAATTTAAAAGTTTAGAAAAAATTCTTAAATCAAATAAAATACACCAAAAAACACCATGATAAAAATTTACCGTAGTGAAAACCAAAATTTTGCTTGAGGAAGAGAGGGCTGGTAAACTGAAAGACAGAATTAAGGATTTATCAGTAGAGAATAAACATGGTAGAGGATGGAAAATAGGAAGGAGAGACTTGGAGGACAGGGAGAGCTGAATGTGAAAGGTTAACTTGTGTACAAATGGGCATAACAGAAAGATCAGGAAGAGCCAGTCTTCAACAGGAAGTCCTAGTAACCTACTTTTAATTAAGAATGAAAGAACAGTAAAGCAAAATCCATCACAGCAAAATTCCAAAAATGAGGAAAGCCTAAAATCAGAAAAAGAAAAGATACAGCTTATCAATAAAGAAACTCTAGTTAGAATTATTGTCAGAAAATGATTACAGGATCCAGGTTAAAAAAAAAGCAAAAGACTGAATGCATAAATGTAAATGTATATGGACACATCCACTTATATTTAAATAAAAGAGTAAAAGTCAAAGGGTCCATAAAATGCAAACTTACTTTAAGAAAAATGCAAAATAAAACTTTCTGTCAAAATATGTTAAGGACATAGGAAAGTAAAAAATGAAACTATATGTAGTATTAGATCTCAAATTGTGACATAACTGATAAAAATAACATGCAAAAATTATGACATTATGCCATTTTATGCTGAAAATATGAACACCTAGATTAAAATATACGATTCCTATAAAAATGTTATTTATGAAAATTAAGCCAAAACACATAGAAAGGTTGAATATCATTAAACTTATCAGAAAACTCAGAGAACAAAATAAGGAGAGCCCCATAAGTCATTCATAAGTCCAGTATAACCTAGAATACATTAGAAAAATACTCAAAAAGAAAGTTATAGAATGATCTCTTGTCACCATAGATGTAAGAATACTGAATAAGATAGCAACAAAGCAAACTTCTCAACATTCAAAAAACCTACATCTTTACTAAATAGTAATGTAAACATTAATATGAATTTAGCAGATTTATTGATCATGACTAATTTTAATATATAATATCTTTACCAGTTCAGAAAGTTATTTGATACATTATGACTAATTCTCAATCCTTATAACAAATTATGTGAGAAACAAATCTGGAATAGAAAGAACTTCCTTTTTTTTATTGTTTGGGATTCATTGAGGGTACAAAGAATTAGCTTACACTGATTGTATCTGTTAGGTTAAGTCCCACTTGTAATTGTGTCCCACCCTCAAGAGTTGTGCCATATCCCATGACCCCATCTCCTTTCCTCCTCCCCACTTCCCTGTCCCTCATTCCCATACCCCTCCTTGTATTAGCTCATCTATTGCCTTCATATTAGAACTGAGTACATAGGATTCTTGCTTCTCCATTCTTGTGATGCTTTACTAAGAAGAATATGTTCCACCTCCATCCAGGTTAATAAAAAAGATGTAAAGTCTCCATCTTTTTAGTGGCTATATCCATGGTATCCATGGTATTCCATGGTATCCATATACCACAGCTTGTTAATCCCTTGTTAATCCATGAGTTGGTGGGCATTTAGATTGTTTCCACGTTTCGGCAATTATAAATTGAGGTGTGATAAACAGTCTAGAACAAATTTCCTTATGATAGAAGAATTTCTTTTTTTCTTCTGGGTAGATGCCTAGTAATGGGATTGCAGGATCAACTGGGAGGTCTAATTTGAGTTCTTTGAGGATTCTTCATACTTTCTTCCAAAAAGATTGTATTAGTTTGTAGTCCCACCAGCAGTATAAAATTGTTCCCTTCTCTCCACATCCACGCCAGCATCTTTGTTTAAGACTGTGATGTAGGACATTTTCACTGGGGTTAGGTGATATCACAAGGTAGTTTTGATTTACATTTCTCTGATGATTAGGGACAATGAGCATTTTTTTCATATGTTTGTTGCCATTCATCTGTGTTCTTTAGAGAAGGTTCTATTCATATCTCTTGCCCAGTGACATATGGGATTGTTGGATCTCTTTTGTTGATTAATTTGTGCTCTCTATAGATCCTAGTTATCAAGCTTTTGTCTGATTCATAATATGCAAATATCTTTTCCTATTCTGAAGGTTGTCTATTTGCTTTGGTTGTTGTTTCCTTAGCTGTACTGTTTTTAAGTTTAATTAAGTTCCATTTGTTTATTTTTGTTATTTGTTGCAATTGACACAGTTTTCTTCATAAAATCTTATGTTTTTTCCACACTTTCTTCAGGATTTTTATTGTTTCGTGCCTTAGATTTAGATCTTCCAGCCATCTTGAATCAATTTTTGTAAGTGGAGAGAGGTGCAGGTCCAGTTTCAGTCTTTTATGCGTGGTCATCCAGTTCTCCTAACACCATTTGAATAGGGATTCCTTGCCTCAACGTGAAAGGACAACAGATGCCACAGAGATACAAGAGATCATCTCTGAGTACTACAAGAAATTCTATGCCCAGAAATTTGACAATGTGAAGGAAATAGATCAATACCTGGAATCACACCCTCTCCCTAGACTTAAACAAGAAGAAATAGATTTTTTGTTTGTTTGTTTGTTTTTGCAGTTTTTGGCCAGGGCTGGGTTTGAACCCGCCACCTCTGGCATATGGGGCTGGCGCCCTACTCCTTTGAGCCACAGGCACTGCCCAAGAAGAAATAGATCTCTTGAATAGACCAATTTCAAGAACTGAGATCAAAGAAACAATAAAAGAACTCCCAACAAAAAATACCCTGGTCCAGATGGCTTCATGCCAGAATTTTATGGAACCTTCAAAGAAGACCCATGCTGCAAAAATCATTCCAAAAAATTGAGAAGGAAGGAATCTTCCCCAACATGTTCTATGAAGCACTCATCACCCTGATACCAAAACCAGGAAAAGACTCAACTAAAAGGAGAATTTCAGACCAATTTAACTAAGGAATATAGATGCAAAAATTCTCAATAAAATCGTAGTCAATAAAATCACTACATTTTAATGATATATATGGCATATATACTATTAATTATGTAAATGCATGTCAATACTGTGCTGTATCAGTATTTATAAAATGTAATAGCAAAAATGCATGATCTCATTTATAATAGAAATAAAAACCATTGAGGTTATCTAGGAAAACGGCCAACAAATTATGTTAATGAAAGGCATACAAGAAGATTCAAAATAAGGATCCTATGGTATTTGTTTATGAGGAAAAAATGGTATTAATTATTCTCTATTGGGTCTATAAATGCAATACAAATTTTAACCTATAAATTTCATATAATTAGACATTGACAAGTTGGTTATTATAGTCCTATGGAAAATTGAAGTTCTGCAATAGGCCAAGAGAAATGAGGAAGCATCACAACTGAATGAGAATTTAACATAAACTTCTAATTTAAAGAGTATATATTAATGTAAGGATACAAATATTGACTTTGTGCCAAAGAGGACACACTCAAAAATCCACCTATATGGGAATATTTTGTGTATAAAAAAGATGAAATAACAATGAGTGAGAGATAATTATGTATATGTGGAAAAAGAAAATAATCCTTAGATCATCCAAAATAATAAAATTATAGATGAATTAATGACATAATTAAAATGCAAAATTATAAACTTTCAGAAGATAACATGAAAAATATCAATTAACTTTGGTGTAGGGAAATACTTTTTAACTAAATTTTGAGGAATGAATGCACTTTCCTAAAATAAATTATATGTTTTGACTATATTAATATTAAAAATTCCTTGTTATAAATGACTCCATTAATAATAATGATAACAATTTTTATACAGCGCTTATTATGTACCTGCCTTGTTGTCATCACTGCGCCTTTATTAATCCATTTTATCTTCAAAATACTCATTAGGCAGATAATATTCTCATCCTCTGAGGGCATCAAGGCATGGTTGATTAAGTGATTTCCTCAAGATCAAATAACTAGTGATATTAAAAGTTGAACCAAAGACTTAGAACTTGGAATCATTTAAATAAATGTATACAAATGCTACTGAAGTTTGAACCACACAAAAAGCAACTAGGAGGAGAATAAATTAAAATCCCCGAAACTCAATGAGAAAAAATAAAAATTTGAAACAGTAGAGAAATAAGCAAAGATTTGGTTTTGTTGTAATATAAAAAGTACACAGAGGCACAAAAATTTTTGAAAAGTTTGATTTGAACAACAGCAATCAATGAATTAGGCAGCTCCAAGCTAGAAGTGGTCTGGAGACACCACCACCGCAGGATTCTGTGGGATGAACGCGGAAGAAAAGCCAGTAATCACATCCTTGGTTCTTTGGTCTGTTTTTCTGGAGAGTCTCTAGTTATGTGGCTATATAATAGTCAGTGGCTTTTGATTGGTTAGCCTTAACTCTCATTTTTCATTAACATATGTGTTTACGAGCAATGTGGCAAGTTCTGCTTATGTTTACAATCAAGTTAGGTTGAGGTCACTCATGAGACCTCACTGTCTGATGTGGAGAGGGATTCCTCAGGCTTGGTCTTCATTTTAATGTGCTTTAACTGTTGTCCTACGTGATTGATGGACGTATAGATGAAAAACAGAGGATGCATATTTCTCAAAGGAAATAAATTGAAACACCTATTTGGAGTTTGTTAGAGATGAAAAAGCAGCTTATTGCAGTGTGTGCCAGCAGGTCTACCTGAGCCAAGTTTCCTTACGAGGACACAGAACTGACAACCACGTCAGCTTTGCTGCTGTCAACAGGCATATTTTATTCACCTGCTTCTCAGTTTTTCTTCAGGTGATTTTGAGATATTAGAGGTATGTCTCTTGACTCGTGATTTTAAACAATTGGGGAGGAAAAGCCCAATATAATGGTACATATTAATTTATTAAAGGCTGGATGAATAATCCATCCCACCTCTGCCATGGTATCCCAGGACACATCAGACTCTAGATTTGTTTGAAGTTTCTTCCTGGACAGGAGCAGACATTTTATAAAAAGATGGAACTTGAGTCAGTGATGAACATATGGAAACATACTTACCTCATTCTTAGATTGGAAATGTAAGTTAAAATGAGTATGAGATGACATTAGGCAAAAAATTAAGGAGTCTACTAATACTGGATGTGGGAGAAGATTACCAGAAATAGCAGAAAATGTGAAATCTAGATTGTTGGTGGGAGTGCATGTTGGTTCAATTTGGAACATAAATAATGAAAAACCAGTGTGAAGATGCTCATATTCAGATACGCAGCTCATTCTAAATGCATTCCCTAGAGCAGTGAGAGATGCTCAACAGGCCTCATGCACAAGAGTGTTTACTGAAGGAGTGCTTGTAATCAAGGGAATCAAAACCGACTTCACTTTCCATCTGGAGCAGAGTGTGTAAATGCATTTTGGTTCACTCACTCAATGGAACATTATTTAAGAGAGAATTGGATGAACCATATCTGTAAAGCAACATTGCTCAAGTTTAAAAATAACATCAACGTTATTCATATGTTTAAGTGTACCCTCTAAAAGTGCAAACACCCAAGTGAAAGCATGTGCCCTGACCTAGAGAGGGCAACTTCTTAAGATTGAGGTGCAGAAAGGGGGTGGATGTGAGCCAAATTTTCAGCTGTGCATGTAAAATGTGATGGCTTTTAAATTAAAAAGGAGAAATAAGAATAAAATCAAGAGCTACTAAAGAAAAATAGTTATATTGGCTTAATTTTGGTGATGGGTATATAGATGTCTGTAGTAGTCTTCCCTCCATATTTTTATGTGAAAAAGTGTACAGTATTTCTTTTTGAAAAACTAAAGGCAAAATAAAGAAAAGAAAGAAGAAAAAACAAAGGGAAAATAGGAAGGAAGGGAGGAGGTAGGAAAAGGAGGGAGTGTAGAAGAAAACCCACAGGAGACAAAATCATAGAGGACATTTATAGCAGAGAAAAATGCCAGAACTCACCCTAATGCTGCCCAAGATGCAGAAACAAGTATGGCACTTTGGATGCCACAGCAGAACAGGAGACGTGGGCTTCAGTGAGAGGCAGGTTGCTGACACTGAGCCCTGATAAAGTCAGGAATCTCCAAGAGGACCCTCATTTCTGGGAATGAATCTAGAACTCCTCTGCCCTCCTTTCCTTATTAGAAAAGTGACAATAAATTGCTGTCCACTCATGAATGTGCGTGGAAACTTGTCCCCCTCAAGAAATTACTCATGTATCTTGTAGAAACTCCATGCACAGACTTAGTTGAAGAATAAGAGAAATCTTGTCAAGAGAGATTTATTTATTTATTTATTTAGACAGAGTCTAACTTTGTCAACCTGAGTAGAGTGCCATGGTGTCATAGGTCATAGCAATTTCAAACTCTGGGGTTTGAAGAATCAAACTTAAGTGATCCTTTTGCCTCAGCCTCCCAAGTAGTTGGGACTATATATGCCCACAACAACACTGGCTGCTTTTACCAGAGATGGGCTCTCACTCTTGAGACCAGCTTAGGCTGGTCTCAAACTCCTGCCTCGACCTCCTAGAGTACTGGGGATTACAAGCATGGGCCACCTCACCTGGCCAAGAGAGTTTTCACAAATTAAGACCCCAAGGAGGAACTTTGAAATTAAATCTCACACATGCTAAATGTGATTTTTTTAAGGAAAGAAAATTAAAGTGAAGAAGGTTTTTGTAAGAAGATGGTATTTTTGTTTCTGAGACCTTTGGTAAAACTATAGCAATGTTTTTCTATCACTTTGTTTTAAAAGTTAATTTTTAAGATCTTAGGCTTCACAATCATGATTACTGATGGTTTATGTGATGACTGGGCAAGTAGATGTGACCAGCTTCCACATTAAAAAAAAAAACAGCCAAAATATTAAACTATATGCAAACTAAATAAAAGAAGAAAATAATAAAATCAGAGAAGAAATAGATAAAATGAAAAATGGAAAAATAATTGAGAAAATCAATGAAATCAAAGCTAGTATTTAAAGAATATCAATAAAATTGCTAACCCTGAGTGATCTGGAAAAAGAGAGAATAAGGTCTTCTGATAAGGGACTATTACAAATACATTTGTGCCAATAAATTCAGCAGCTTAAATGAAATGGAGCAATTGTTGAAGGAATTTACCAAAGGTTAAGCAGGAGGTGCATAATCCAAATAGCTCTTCATCTATTAAAGAAATCGAATGTTGTTAAAAACTTGCCAGTAAGCAAACCTTCAGAACCCTGATGGTTCATTGGTAAATTTAACCAAATGGTGGAAAAATAAGTAATAGCAATTTAACAAAAAATCATCCACAAAATTGTAAAACAGGAAATATTTTCCAAATCATTTTTTGAGGTAAGGAAGATTCTAATGCCAAAACCAAGGAAAACCTGTATAAGAAGACTACCATTGGGTAGTGCCTGTGGCTCAAAGAAGTAGGGTGCTGGCCCCGTATGCCGGAGGTGGTGGGTTCAAACCCAGCTCTGGCCAAAAAAAAAAGAAGACTACCATTGTTCTAGCCAATACAATTAGACAAAACAAGAAAATAAAAGGCATCCAAATGGGAGCAGAGGAGGTTAAACTCTCCCTTTTTGCTGATGATATGATCTTATATTTAGAGAACCCTAAAGACTCAACCATAAGACTCTTGGAAGTCATCGAAAAGTACAGTAATGTCTCAGGATATAAAATCAATGTCCACAAGTCAGTTGCCTTTGTATACACCAACAACAACCAAGATGAGAGGTTAGTTAAGGACTCAACTCCCTTCACCATAGTCCCAAAGACAATGAAATACTTAGGAATATACCTAACAAAAGAGGTGAAGGACCTCTATAAAGAAAATTATGAAACCCTAAGAAAGGAAATAACAGAGGACATCAACAAATGGAAGAACATACCATGCTTATGGCTGGGAAGAATCAACATTGTTAAAATGTCTATACTTCCCAGAGCAATTTACCAATTCAATGCCATCCCTATTAAAATACCAATGTTCTACTTCCAAGACTCAGAAAAAATGATTCTGCAATTTGTATGGAACCAGAAAAAAACCGGTATAGCTAAGGCAGTTCTTAGCAATAAAAACAAAGTCGGGGGTATTATCATACTAGATTTTAGGCTGTATTACAAAGCCATAGTGGTCAAGACAGCATGGTACTGGCACAAAAATAGAGATATAGGCATTTGGAATCAAACAGAAAACCAGGAAATGAAACCAACAACTTACAGCCACCTAATCTTCGATAAACCAAATAAGAGTGTCTACTAAGGGAAAGACTCCCTATTCAGCAAATGGTGCTGGGAGAACTGGATATCCACATGTAAAAGACTGAAACTGGACCTGCACCTTTCTCCACTCACCAAAATTGATTCAAGATGGATAAAGGACTTAAATGTAAGGCACAAAATGATAAAAATCCTCAAAGAAAGACTAGGAAAACCACTGGAATATATTGGCCTGGGAAATACTTTATGAGGAAGACTGCCATGGCAATAGCAACAACAGCAATAATAAATAAATGGGATTTAATTCAACTGAAAAGCTTCTGTACAGCCAAGGAGACAACAATCAAGGAAAATAGACAACCTACCCAATGGGAAAGGATATTTGCATATTTTGAATCAGACAAAAGCTTAATAACTAGGATCTATACAGAACTTCAATTAATCCACAAGAAAAAAACCAACAATCCCATACATCAATGGGGAAGAGAGATGAATAGAATCTTCTCTAAAGAAAACAGAAGAACGGCTAGCAAACACATGAAAAAATGTTCATCATCCCTAATTATTAGAGAAATGCAAATTAAAACCACCCTGAGATATCAACTAACCCCAACAAGAATGGCCTATATCACAAAATCCCAAAACTGCAGATGCTGGTGCAGATGTGGAGAGAAAACAACACTTCTACACTGCTGGTGGGACTGCAAACTAATACAACCTTTTTAGAAGGAAGTATGGAGAATCCTCAAAGAACTCAACCTAGACTTTCCATTTGATCCTGCAATCCCATTACTGGGCATCTATCCAGAAAAAAAAAAAAAAAAACTTTTTATTATAAAGACACTTGTACTAGGCTGTTTATTGCAGCCCAATTTACAATTGCTAAAATGTGGAAACAGCCTAAATGTCCTTCAACCCAGCAATGGATTGGTAAGTTGTGGTATATGTATACCATGGAATACTATTCAGCCATTTAAAAAATGGAGATTTTACAGCATTTGTACTAACCTGGATGGAGGTGGAGCACATTATTCTTAGTGAAGCATCACGGGAATGGAGAAGTTTGAATCCTATGTATTCAACTTTAATACGAGGACAATTAATGACAATTAATGATATGGTGGGGGATGGGGGAAGGGGAGACCAGATAGAGAAGGAGGGAGGGGGTTAGGGAAAGGAAAAGAAAAGAAAATAGTAACTAATTCTCACATAAATTAGATTTAATTTTGACCAAAGTGCATTACTTAAACATTAATTTTTAATTCAACCACGTAATATGTAGTTCAGGATATTGTAACCTCATTGATAAGTGAAATATGTTTGTAATTTCCCTTTTATAATAATATATTTTCCCCAATTTTAATATCAGGTGTATCCAGATTAAGTAGAATGATTTTGAAGTATTTCTTCTTTTTCTCTTATCTATAAGATTTGGCAGGATCTGTTTTTTTGAAATTATCTTTTACTTTTATTTATAAATATTCATTGTTTATTTTTTGAGACTTTGGGAAAAAAATAACAAGACGTTAACTGATGACTCCATACTAAACCTCAGAGTCAAAGCATTCTATAATAGACATACGCTTATTTGACAATGTGAATGCTACTTTCTTTGCATTATTATTATTATTGCTTAATATTTTGATGCAGCAATCACCTGATTTCTTTTCTGATTGTATTTATCTTCATTTGTTCTTTACGAGGATTTTGTCTCTAGTCCTCATCTTAAACACTGTTATTAAATTTTAAGCCTTTTTAATTTAGTGAAGGCAAAAAGTGGAAACCTAATAAACATATGTATATGAAAAAAAAGACTACCATTTACTGTCTGGAATAAACAATGATACAAATTTCTAAACAAAATTTTAGCAAATCCTATTCAGCAATACGTAGAAAGGGCTGATACATCATGACCCAGTGGGCTCATCCCAGGAACTCAGGATTAATTTAACATTTGAAAATCAACCAATAGAATTTATCATGTTAGCAGGCTAAAAAGACAATGTCCACCTAAACTAATGCAGAAAGTCATTTGACAATATTCAACATTTATATTTTTTAAAATCTCTCATAAATGAAGGAATAGAAGGAAGTGCCTTCAACTTTATTAAAAAATAATCAGCAAAGAATCTGTAGCTAGTATCTTACTTACTGATTATGACAGTGCCTCCCTTCAGAAACCAGGAATGAGAATGTCCATTCTCACCACTTCTAGTGATTCCACTCCGTGCAAGAAAGCAAGAAAAAATGTCCAAGTTAAAAAGAATTAAGTAAAACTAACTTTATAGCAAAAAATAACAGGGTTACCTATGTAGAAAATTGGATGGATTCTCTAAAAAGTTATTGAAACTAAGAAATGAATTAGCAAACTTTCAAGATAAAGGATCAATAAAGGCATAGTAATTGTATTTCTACTAGAAATGAATAATCAGAAATTGAAATTGAAATTTCAATACCATTTACAATTGCATCAAAAATATACATCTGGCAAAAGGTGTGCACGGAGCAGAGAGCTGAGAACTACAAAATATTTCCAAAAGATGTTAAAGAAAACCTGGTTAAATGGAGAGACATACAGTGTTCATTGGTTGACAGATTCAATTTTTTTTTTTTTTTGAGACAGAGCCTCAAGCTGTCCCCCCTGGGTAGAGTACCGTGGCATCACAGCTCACAGCAACCTCCAACTCCTGGGCTCAAGCGAGTCTCCTGCCTCCACCTCCCAAGTAGCTGGGACCACAGGCACCTGTCACAATGCCCAGCTATTTTTTGGTTGCAGTCATCGTTGTTGTTTGGCAGCCTGAGCTGGATTCGAACCTGCCACCTTAGGTGTATGTGGCTGGCACCTTAGCCACTTGAGCCACAGGCGCCAAGCCACAATATTCTTAAGATGTCCTGTCACAACTGCCATTTTTTCGAAATTGGCCTGTTAGTTTTAATTCAGGCCCAACCAGTCCCAATTTGAGATAATTTTGGTAGAAGTTGTCAAACTGCCTCTACAATTCATATGGAAATGCAAAGGACAGAACCAAACAGCAGTGAGAAGTAATCAGAATCATCACAATAAGCCCTGTTCAGCCCTAGAAAAATGCAGTAAGAGAGAACTACATACCTATTAGAATAGCTAAAATAGTAAATAAATAAATAAACTTACAAAGTGTTAGCAGAGATGCAGAGGAACTTGAACGTGTGCACTGCTGATAGGAATGAGCGGTGTTCTAATAGCTCTGGAAAGTAGTTTGTTACTTCAAAAGTTAAACCTGCCTTCTCAGTATGATCTAGCCATCCACTCCTAGAAATTTACACTATAGACATGAAAGCAGTGTCCACACACACATAATGTTCATCACAATTTGTTAGTACTGGCCAACATCTAGAAATAGCTCAAGTATTGAAGTCGAGAACGGATAAACCAACAGGGGTATCTGCAGACAGTGGAACCAAGCCACTTAGCACTGAAACAGAATGAGCGACTGATACACGCTCCAACACGAATAGATGTCACAATTATTCCCTGTGAACAGAGTCTGGGAAAAGGGGCTCACATTTTATGATTCCAGTAATATAAATTTCTATAAAACGAAACTCATATACAGAGATCAGCCATTGTCTGATGAAGGGAGACAGGCTGGGGTAGAGGGAGGGATCCCAGGGAAACTTCTGGGTGATCAATATGTTCATTATCTTGGTTGTCATGACAGTCTCATGGTGAGAATCTGTCAGACTTAACCGAGCACCTTTAACACATGCACTCAATTTTATGCCAAGTGTAATAAAGCCAATTTTTGATAGTCCTTTTGGGATCATCCCATCCGTGAGCTTAATATGCATTTCAGTTTCCATATTTAAACATTTACTTTTCTTTTAATTTCTTCCTGCACGCAGGTCTCCAGGAGGCTGCTGAGTCAGCATTGTCGACTGGGCCACGTTCTTCTTTCCTACTGGCCGTGGCGCCCCTGCAGAGGAGTGTTCCCATGTGCACATGTGCTGACAGGCTGGACGTGCTATCAGAGCAGACCTGGGCTTTCGGGACCTGTGCATGTTATAAGGACAAGTCCTGGTGTTTGGCACTCAGCTGATGTACTTATAATCAATTCACGTGTGAGTATCATTCATGTGATTAACAAAAAGGAAGATGTTGGTAAAATCACAGTGACGTGCGTATCCTCAAGACACTGATCTGTACTCCAGGGCAGCATTACCCAAAGAGGACGTGTGCTTAACAAACCACTTTTATCTCAAAAATATGCAGAGAAGTCAGAAATGTCTTTTCCTTCCACCGAGAGTGTTATTTTTTTGATCAAAACAAATCAACTTTATATTTTCACCTCTGTTTCTAGCTTGGAAAGAAACTTTGCCTCCACTTTCTGAGCTATGGCAGGTCTTTTCCTACAGGATTTCATCTTGGGACCCTCCAAATTCATCCTTCCTCCCAGCCCAGTTCATTCCAACCCTATATTTTGGAACTTTCTTAGTTGTAGATGGCAGCGTCTGCCCTGCTCTGGGTACCTCGTTGTTTTGTGACATTACAGAGATATGCAAGGCGTCATTCCGTGCTGGACAGCGCAGGAACTGGATGAAACATCTGCCCGTGTATATTCTCGCTTCCCCTGGCCCCAGATCAAGACCTGGCTCTGAGAATGATGGGAGCCTGTTCATCAGGAAGCTGCTTAAGTGTTTTGAGTTCTAACATCTTTAAAGTTACAGGCACATGTGTCCTGCTAGGGCCGTGATGCCATGACAGGTGAGGTCACTATGTGAAAGTATTCAGTCCGGCACCAGGGACTTCTGGCTCTCCAACTGTTAGTTGTTTGCTGAGGAATCAGCTCCACCCTCTGACTGTTATATCCCAAGGTGTTCAATTGTCGAGGAAAATTTGATTCACACAGGGCAGCTGGCCAGCGAGAAGGCGTAAATGTTGTCTTCTCCTGCCACCCACTGGCGGACTCTGGAAACACTTCCCCCAGATTCACTCCCAATTCTTTTCCTGCATGATGGTGACTGTGAAATTCATCAGCTCACAAAGGAAAATGATCCCTGTAGAAGGCTTCCTGGGGACCAAGGTCTTTGGCCAAAAGCCAAGTTAGATTTAGAATAGGCTAGAAAGGAGAACGAAAGAGTCTCTGTGTTTATGTAGGTATTATTGTCACATAATTTGGGGAGGCATGTTCTAATTAAACCCCTAAGAGATAAGAAGCAAGCCAGTATTTTTTATCTTTCTCGATGCATCAAGAAAAGTAAATGTAAATCAGTGTGTTTCAAGGAAATAGTTAATCAAAAGAATATTGGGGGGGGTGAGTATTTCTTCATTCATGACGGGTAACAGGGAGTATAAGAAATTACTGTAAATTTTCATTTTATGTCAGTTTCACTTTCTCCACTGAAATACGGGGATATGATGCCACTCCAACAAGGATTAGAAAAGAAAAGGTACACTAGGAAAACCCTCCAAAACGTTCTGAAACCCCTAATAAAACCAAAGAAATTGCTCTTTAATAGGCCATGGAAAATGTTGCAATTATTACTCAGTGAGCCACATAAATTCTTTCAAGTTACAGTTTAGCTGTAGACGTTCACTTCTGCTCCAGAGCAACGCCGAGGGAAAGCAAGCTGGATCTGGTGTTAGGCTGAAAACAAAGGGGCAAAAAATGTCTTTCTTAACTCAGATATCTCACTTATGTGTGTCACTGCCCTGGTGAAAGGCTCTCACTTGAACCTAAGCCATGGGGCCCTTGTCCTAAAATATAAGTCGGAAAATCCTACACTTTGTTTCTAAATTTTGCATTTGAGAAAACTGAAGCTCCAAAGAGTTAAATGTCATATCCAGTCAGATTACCCAGCTGGAGGAAGAGATAGATTTTTGGTTCTCAGTTCAGTGGTCTTTTCTCCTTCACTACCCTCCTCTCAATGAAATATTAATATTTATGTGGTCATAGACATAAGCATATTATAATTTATACTAAAAGTAAAAATATACTTTATAAGAATTTTGGGGAAAATCTAACCTCTGAAGACATATAAAAGTCAAAAGCAAATAAAATATCAGGCTATAAAATGTTATTCTAGATTTAGAATGGTCCTTCTGTTTTCATCACTATGCAAATAATATTTTTCTAAAATCTTTGAAAATTCCATAGACTTTTTCCCTCTGGCTTCAAAATCCAGGCACTTAGCAGTTAAACACTATTGTTGCAAAAGGAATTATAAATAACCACAGAGTGACTGGGATTATGAGCATTAAGATGGATCATTCATTGATTACTACTCTAATGATACTATCAATGTCTGTGCAAATTTTCTTCAATAAGCAAACACATGTGAAAGTGTTAAAAACATAAGAATAATCAATAATTCTATTATTGAGCTATCCGAAGTATTATTACAATTTTGGAATATTTTCTTGAGTCTCTTCTCTCTCCACTCTCTGAATTATTTACATAGCTTTTCTCATATTGAATGAGGCAAGCACATAGTGACTATTGCTAAACTTTCCTTATTTGAGATTTTTCTTTTTCTGTTTTAATCTAGGACCATAAAAAGAGAATAAACAATTCCTAAACAGAAGGGTTGTGAACTGCAAAAGTTCACACATTTCCTGCATTCTTGGGGTCTTTTCATTCACAATTCACATCCCCAAATATGAGCGTGCGTGCAGGGGCAGCTTGGGACAGGGACTATGGTCAGTATGCAGAGGGGTCTTCAACAATAGGTTCTCTGTATTTGATATTGGACTCTGCATAAAATTTATATATAAATACTGGTTTTGTTAATCTTTATCCTTTTCTGCAAATATTTTTGATTATGATGTCTTTTTTGAGGTTCTGAAATTTAAAATTACATAGCAATTTTACATAGAGAGGACTTTTACTTATCTCTCTGACTCTTTTGTTTTAGGACTTGAAATTTTCACTTGCCCTTGGGATCGAACGTGTCCCTTTGTCCATCCAGTCTTTATATTTCATGAATAGTTTTATTAAATATTTATTCTAGCTGAGATTTATTTTAGAATACTATAAAAAGAAAACTATTTTTCTTAAGTAGTTAACCAGTTTTTTCAATTTTAGTGTTAGAAAATTATAAACAGACATAAAATCATGTTTTTTAAAGTATTAAACTGGTGAGAAAACGTGCTGTTTGTTTCCTAATTTCTTCTGTTCCACCCGTTCACATTTCTGTCACTCTCTGGCCACCACGACAGTCAGGCGCGCTCTCTCGGTTTTGAATATTTTCTGCCCTTCTGTCTTTCACTTTCTTTGTATAGCCACTGTTGAGTAGGTACCAGTAACAAAGAATTTGTATTGGGATTAAACTTAAAAAGTTAAAAATTAAAGAATTTGTTTAATCTGTACAACAATTTGAAGAATATTTTAAATGTTTTAAAATACGGCATGCCTATTTATCTAAAACATACGCAGCCTTCAAATAAGATTTGACATTTTCTTCCTGGGTCTTCTAGACATTTCTGTTTAAATAGATGTTCCGATATTTTCTACTTTCAAGGCTACTAGGAAGGGGATGCTGGTCACCATGGTAGGTGTATAAACAGTAACAGCCGGGAGGAAAGGACACTCTTGACTTTTGCACCTGCTTACGCAAAGGTCTCTCATTGAATTCTACACTGTTTTAAATTATGGTTAGTGATTTTTCTGCAGTTTTCAACTGGAATCTCAGAGCCTACACAGACTTACATGTAGTTTTCATGTTTATAGAAAGAAAGTCATACTTCATTTTTGTTTTCTGTTTTATATAATTAAAAAACTTCTAAAGTTGATAAATGACAAAGAAGAAAGTCAATAACTCTGTTTAAAATCTTTTTTTTTTTTTTTTTTTTTTGTCGTTTAGGCCAGGGCCGGGCTTGAACCCACCACCCTCTGTATATGGGCCAGCACCCTACTCCTTGAGCCACAGGCGCTACCCTGTTTAAAATCTTAAGGAAGGTATTTGTTCTTTGTGCAAATAGAGGTGATTTATAATATTAAAGAACTTTCTACTTCAAGCTTCCTTAATGGTTTTCACATACTTGCTTTTTTCTTATTTTAATCTGGAAGGAATACTGACTATGGTCAAATGATCCTTTGAGTGCCACTGAAATTATCACTTAGTATCACACAGGCCACCTGAGAGAATTTCCTCCTGTTCTCCCAGATCACTGTCACAGTGCAGTGACCAGTATCGCACCCATATCAGCAGGCAGTGGGGTGGGCTAGGCACATGTCTGTGGCTGTGTTATTGGCAATGCTCTGGTTGGTGAGTGGGGCAGCAGAACCATTATATCATTAAATCAATCGATTGCTTAATTAAATTAAAAGACAGTCATAAATTCTGGGTCAAGAGGGTCATAAATCCTGCCTGAGGAGCAGTGTGGACATTATCAGGTTCTCCTGATGTTCTTTCTATCAAACTGTGGCTGTTCCAGCTGCCACCAAACATCTGCCCCAATCCTTCCTGGACTAGCGGAGGTTGGGAGCCAGCAGATCAGCTGTACAGTTTCCCAGCAAAGCCATCTGGACCTGGAATTCTCTCTTTGCAAGTTTTATGATTGCACACTGAATTTCTTTAAAGGGTTCATGACAACAGTTGATCTGTTCTCGAATGAGCTTGATAGATAGCATCTCAAATAATTTGATCTACATTGCCAAATTCATAAGCATGACATTGTCTGGCACATATTTACTATCATTTTGATGTCTGCATAGTCTGTAATCACTTCCCTCATTTATTCCTGACATTGCTCATTGGTGGACTTTCTCTTTTCCTCTGATCCACCCGGCTAGACCATTATCAAAGGCCTGGGTTTTTGTTTCATTGATTGTCTCTATGGAGGCTCTGTTTTCAATTTAATTGAATTCGGCTGTCATCTTCATTGTTTCTTTTCTTTTGATTGGTTTCTCCTTAATTTGCTGTTCTTTTTCTAGTTTCTTCGGGCGGGCAGACCTCTATGTTTGAGACTGGGGAAGAGTGAGAAGAGGCACCTGTTCCCTCTCCTCGCGTCACTTTAACTACCATGGAGGATTCAATGAATTAGAGTTCTTGGAATAGTGCTTAATTCAAACAAAGCACGATCTTGTTATCGCTCTGACTTTTATCATGAATTAGTCATAGGAATTTTTGGATTATAAATGTTTTTACGGCTTAGATAATGCGAGTCATTTCACACTCTGTTTTTCTCCATCTCTCTGACCTCACAATATCAGGTGAATATCCTGGTTTCTGTCCGGTCTCTAATCTTAACTAAACACATACTTCTGAAATTCTGTCCTTGTCCCTGAAATGACCCAGAGCAGAATGTCAAAATAAACAGTCTACCACCAGCAATGCAGCAACGTGCCCACAGAGGTGGGATTGTCAAAATTCTTCCTTGTCCTCGAGGCATTTGATAAAGGCTTAGATCGCTCTTCAGATGAAGAAATCATTGTGTATAATTCTCTATTTTTAACCTTGTCTGGATTTCTGCCAGTGCCTCTCCCAGGGACCTCCATTTTCCGTCTCCCATCCCCCAAACTCTCTTCTGGAATTGTCTCCAGTTCATCATGACCGGGAGCACGTGCTGCTTCCTCAACATCCCGCAGTGTAAACGCTGCTCCTCCCGACGTCTGCTAAGGCATTTTAATTTTGCCTTTGTGATTTACCCTCCTTCCTTCTCCCCCGGTTCCTCCTGTCGCTTTGTGATCTCTGTGCTCTCTTCAGCGAGGGCGCCTTCCTCTTCACCTCCTCAAGCCCATGTTTCTGTGTTTCTAATTGTCTTTTTTATTCTTAACAAGCACTTCCTTGGACATTTCTAAATTGAAGATGTAATGTCAAGAAATCAACAAGTATAAAAGAAAAGCTAATCTTCTTCTTCATGTCCTTCTGAGGTACCAGGTTGACAACTTGCTACCTGCTCATAGCAGATTGTATTTTTTTCCAAATGAACACGGCAGGGCCTCTGAACTGCACGCCCTTCCAGAACCTTCCTGATCTCCACACGGCACGCCTTCTATTTCACTGTCTCCTCAAACTGGAGCAAGAGTTTGAGACTGGAATGTGCTGAAGTGATGCCACTTGCCTGTCACGGGTCAGTATGGTCTTCAGGTAGTGTCCCCTCTCTCCCTGTCACTCTCCCTCTCTCTTTATATCTCTGTCTTTAGAGCCCAGGCACCAAGCAAGCAGAGAAAAGCTAAGGCAGCAGCCAATACCAAGAAGCCATCAGGAACCTCCAGACATGTCAGCAGATGAGACTTCAGGGGCTTCTGGACCAGCCCTCAAGGGTCCTACTGAGGCTCTTGTCTCCAAGAAACAAAGATAAGTCATTCATCTCTGCCGAGTCTGAATTCCTTAATCTGTTAATCTGTGAGTGTAATAAATGGTTATCCTACTGCCACTATTTGGGGGGTGATCTGGGAGAGAGAGAAGTGAAGAATGTGAAATAGAGAGTGATTACTTTAGTTAACTTTTTCCTTAACAAAATGGTAAAGGACTGTCATGTGAATACAGGGCTGACTTTGAGATCTCCAGGGGACACTGTTTTCACAGTATCCTAC
>NW_003852583.1:1179493-1207695 GCF_000181295.1 Otolemur garnettii
AGTGCTGGGACATTGTCTGTCTTCCTTTAGTGTATAAATTCATACCCTTATAATAGCATGAAGAGAGAGCATTGTGACTGAATCCATTGTTAGAGAAAATGCACTTAGAAAGAGAAATATAACTTCGATATTTGCAATTCTAGAAACTGTTGAAATAGTGAAGATAAACCCATAGGAAGAATGAGATAAATGTGTTTGATGTAATTATTATCAATGCAATCAAAGAGATCATGACCCCCCCCCAATAAGAACTCCGTGTGATAATGAATGAGCACATCTCAGAGCAGGATAACTCTGGGGCACAGCCCTCTGACCTGTCTGCGGCTCCCAGTGGGGGAAGGTTGCCACCAACTCCTGCTGTGGACAGAAGCAAAGGAGGCCCCATTGGGAGGAGGAACCAGAATGAGAACCACACACTCTCCGGCCATCATCAGCCCTTGGAAAGGCATCATCTTTCCCACGTGTGAGCACTCACTGTCACCAGGGCTACTCTTTCACCTCAGGGTAGACTGTGCCCATCCCAAGGAAAGTAGAGTGATGTTTATGTGGCTTTTCACATTATTTTTATTCTCCTCTGCGAATGACTCTAAGAGACTCAGTGCCTCTGTTGGGCAAAGTTCTTGCCAACAAAAGCACAAGTTAAGTCAGCTGTAACAGAATCTCACATCCACACCCCCTGCAAGTGTGCAGGATAATTCACAGCCCCAGGGGGATGCAGTCGGATTGAAATTATTACTAAGTGATCAGAGCCTAAACTTCTTTCCATCCCAGTCTTTCTAGGAAGAATCCTAAAAACCTTCCTCTCTCACAACCAAACAAAACAAGTCACTCACAGTTAGAGAATTCTTTGTGTAGTTGTATGCTCTGGAAGCGTTAACACGTATTGCAACTTAGAACAGAGCAGTGAAGTGAGGATACAAGAATAGCAAGCCACACCCACCTTTTCCACTTTGTGCCTTTTCTACTGGACTAAATCCTTTATTACACTCTCCATCTGGAGTCATATTAAGTTTCAGGCTTTCACTTACTTTTTATTCATCAGAATACCTGCTCCATGAGGCTCAAAACTTTCTTTTCTATATTATATCCAGTATCCGGAGACTACTAGATGCCTAGCAAATATTTCTTAAATAAATGAATGTATGAACAAATGAAATGATGCTTCGTTCAAATAATAAAATGAGCTCTGATGTCACTGCCACGGCTGAACTTTCACTTTTGGTTTTGGCTCCCATTTTTTTTCCTTAGAAGGCCTAGTAGAGTCACACCTATAAACAGTAAGATCTCACTAAGCGGGTTTTATTATCCTGATATAATGTGGCTTATTTCCCAACCTGATTCCAGCATAGCACCACAGGAGAGGCGGTAGACCCCTTACCTTAACCAGGCATCCTAGCAGGCCCCCACTTTAATTCGAACAGGCCTGTGCACTGACACCAGGTCTTTATAGAGGCTTAATTCTTTCAACCAATTGACAATTAAAAAATCCCTAAAACCCACCTATGACTTGTAAGCTTTGTGATGTCTCACCCTTTTGGGATGAACCAGGTATATACCTTTCTGTAGTAATTATGATTTTACCCATAATTCCCGTCCCTAGGAATGTCTGAGACCAAACTGTAATCCAGCCACCTCAGGTGCGTTTCCTCAAGCTCTCTTGAGAACTTGCCCCCAGTCTGTGGTTACACACATTCGGCCCAGAATAAACCTCTTCTCAATTTCCTTTAGACTTTGCATTTTTCTATCAACAACTGGCATCTATGCAAATTCTCTGCAGCAGCTCATGCAGCAAATCACAGCAATATCATTTCCTCCAAGTTACAACCGAGAGAAAAGACTTCTGGGCTTCGTAGACCAACTCCTTTGGTAAAAAACTGAAATGGCATCAACAGCAAATTCTTACGATTTGAAAAAATTCAAATACAATAATATCTCACAAATCAGGAAAAAATCTTTGGGAAACCAGAATATCAAGTGGTGGAAAAGTCACCCGCTTGACGCCCACTCTGAGGGCCAGTGCGGTGCCGGATGGAGCCTGGCTCTGCACCCCCACACAGAGAGGCGCGTCCCAGGCACAGCAACCCTTCTCACTGGGCCTGAGCAGTGGACAAGGACTGTGCCCAAAGTCCCCAGTGTAGTGTTTTCAGTGGTGCATACATAGTTAACTTCATCAAAGCTGAGACTCTAAACCACCATCTTTCAAGATAATTTACTAAGGAAATGAACATCCCCAAGGGTGTCTTCAAGGGCTTGATTGAAATTCTAAGTAATAAGAAAAACAGGAAGAAGCTGATTGTGTGAAGTATTGAACAGACAAGAGGCCATTCATGAGCTGATATGCTGGAAATAGCTCTGGATGTGTGACTAAGGCAGACACTTTGAGTCAAGGCCGGGGGTCTCATTCCACATGTGCTATGCCCCAGACTGTGCCCTGATGGAAGAGATCAGCGGCTCAGGCAAGCACTGCAGACGGCTCCCTCGGCCAGTCTCTGGCAGTAGAAACCTTTAGTGTCCTAAAGAACTGTTTGGCAAATTTGTTTCCTTATAGATAACTTTTAAAATTGAAATGTGCATCTGAATTAAAGGCACAAACTCCACCAAATATAAATTAATTGAGTTGAGGATGAAAAAAAGATATGTCAAATCTTTAACTCCAGGATCTTAGAAGACCTGGGTGTTTCTTGAAGCTTCCCCTTTTTAGGTCAAGAAATCTACAACATATTCAATTTGCTAAAATATGCCTTTAACAGATTACTTACTTATCATCAAAAAGAAAACTCGAAATTGACAGCATGACAAAGAGAATGCCCTTCGCTCTCTGAAAGGCATCTCTAAAATTCCAGTTTCTTACCTAATGGAAACATCAATGACATTCTCATCTGTTTGGATTTAACTGCATCCCAGAAGTAAATTTTATTTATTGCTTACACAATTTGTGCTTTACTCAGAAAGATGCCATCATGGTTTTTACATGAAAAACTGAGACAATTTATATAGTTATCTTTTTCTCACTTAAGAACTCAAAATACTATTGCTCAAGTAAGATCAGACTAGACATGCTCAGTATTTTTTGTAGTTTTCTATGTGTATATATTTATACAATATGTATATGAAGTTGGTCACAGTTTACAAAAAGTCTGATATCAGATCTTTTCAGAACTTTATTATTTCTAAAAATAACTAAGCTTAACCTGTCTTTAAACACAGGGTGACCATATTTTAAACTGCACACGAACTTTATGGCCACCCTGCATACTTAGAAAAGGTGCCCAGACAAACCCAATGTTCGATTGAACAGTGATCCCAACGCCAATCTTGTTCATGTTGGATGCAGTGAAGGATTTGGCGGCAAATTATTGCTGTTTGCCCGCACACCCCATACACTGCTTAATGAATCACATGCACTCACAGCAAAGCTACTGACCTGAGGATCAGAGTGAGCTTATAAGAACCTAGGTCAAAATCCCACCATGAGCAGGGCCTTCCCTTCGCATCTGCAACACGAAAAGGACAGATTTTCATCACCCACTCACCTGCTGAAACAGGCAGGCAGGGAATAGACGAAAGAACAGCGTCCTCCTCCCACACGAGCATTTTCGTATTTGGGGGGTTGTCGGGGTAAAGTCCGTGTGAAGGACTCAAGGCACAAGCATCTCCCTCCTGTAGACCCTGCTCGTCTGCTCATGGGAGAACAGCACTTCTGAGACGTACACAGATGCAATTCCTAATGCACCAATGTTGAAACGGGTAAAAATAGTGGTAATAAAATGCAGTGAAGAACATAAGGGAGAGAAGGTGTGTTTGCCGGTGCCTGACGGGGAGCGCAGAGGAGTCAGAGGCTGGAAGGAGAGAAACTGCCAATGTGCATCCCACAGAACGGAGTTGTTTGCAGGGACACTCAGCAGGGAAAGCAGAAAGCACACATTCAGGTCAGTCGTCAGGGACCTCTGAGATTGTTTCAGCCTTAGTATTTCTACCTCCAACTCAACATTACGCTCAATTAATCTGCCCTTGTCCAAAGCAGAGAGAGATTTTAGAGACTCTTACTCTCTCTTGCTGTGAGGAACCATCCCCATGGAGAGTGCCTCGCACACCCACTGCAAGATGAAGCCTTCCTTTCTGGCCCTGAAACCTAATCTAACATAGCAAGACCTCACCTTGTCTGGCAGAGGAAAATAGGTATAGTGACATGAGGAAAGATCAATTGTCACGACAGAGAGAAGCATCTGCAGGCCACCCACAGGACATGTGCCATTTCTCTCACAGAAGGGAACTTACCTAAAAGAGCGAGGTCTGCCTAATTCAATGTTAGCATGGTCTAGGAAACAAATACCAAGTTTGAGGGTGGTGAAAATATTGACAGTTCCAAACCTGCCTTCCTTTGAAGTCATTATCCAAACTCCTCAGCGTCCCCAATGACTTAATTTTCTCTAAACTTTGTCCACTCTGAGTAAGCGCTTCTGCTAATGGAAACACATAAGTCTTGGCATTTATCTTTCAAAGTCGGAAACTGAAATGCAAACGTTTTCTGTGGATCTGTAGCCACAGTCTGCATTCCAGTTTTCTAAACCTGTGATCTTCAATGTATCCTCCATCCAGAGAGGGGGACATGACCTGCCCGTGGTGGTCAGGGTCAGTGTGTCCCTGTTGGCTGTCCAGAGAGGGGGACGTGACCTGCCCATGGTGGTCAGGGTCAGTGTGTCCCTGTTGGCTGTCCACAGATGGGGACGTGACTGTCCATGGTGGTCAGAGTCAGTGGCTGTCCAGCAAGGGGGACGTTACTGTCCATAGTGGTCAGGATCAGTGTGTCCCTGTGTAGCTGTCCTGTGACAGGGATGTGACTGTCCATGGTGGTCAGGGTCAGTGTGTCCCTGTGTGGCTGTCCAGCGAAGGGGATATGACTGTCCATGGTGTCAGGGTCAGCATGTCTCTGTGTGGCTGTCCAGCGAGGGGGATATGACTGTCTATGGTGGTCAAGGTCAGCATGTCCCTGTGTGGCTGTCCAGCAAGGGGGACGTGACCTGTCCATGGTGGTCAGGGCCAGTGTGTCCCATGTGGCTATCCAGTGAGAGGGACGTGACTGTCCATGGTGGTCAGAGTCAGTGTATCCCTGTTGGCTGTCCAGGGAGGGGGACGTGACTGTCGATGGTGGTCAGGGTCAGCATGTCCCTATATGGCTGTCCAGCGAGGGGGACATGACTGTCCATGGTGGTCAGGGTCAGCGTGTCCCTGTGTGGCTGTCCACAGAGGGGGACATGACTGTCCATGGTGGTCAGGGTCAGTGTGTCCCTGTGTGGCTGTCTAGCAAAGGGGACGTGACCTGTCCATGGTGGTCAGGGTCAGCGTGTCCCTGTGTGGCTGTCCAGTGAGAGGAACAGGACCTGTCCATGATAATCAGCTTTTGTAGCAACAAGAAGCAGAGGAGAATTCTCAAGATGCTTGTGGCTGTTTCATTAAAGAGTAATAAAAAGAAAATAAATGAATCCTATTGCTCCATCGTCTTACTCTCCTAAAGATAAGTTTTCTTCTTGTGAATTTGCTAGTCCCCTAACTGGTTCCTTTCTAGCTGTATTTGTCATGGGTTTCCTCCAACGGTCAACAGCAGACTTCCAGACCCTCGAAGTGTCCACCTCCCTGGTGTTTGTCAGGTCCCTGAGTCTACCGCATCTCAGACGTTTCAGATACTCCACAAATGTTGACTCCCTTTCTCATTATTACCTGATAGTGAGGTTTCTAAGTAAAGGGAGAGGTTTTACTGAAAATTTCTATGAAATCCCTCCAAGGGCAGGTGAGAGACTGAGGCACCTCGTCACAAAGTGATGTGAAACTCTCCCAGGTAAAGTCTCAGCACCCACAATTAAATCTTCAACCACTCAAGTGTAATGTCTCCTACCTCCCCCTTGCATCAAGCCTGTGAGCTTTTATTCAAAAACTCAAACACTGAATAAAGTTCAAATAGTTGTCAAATTGCTGACAACTATTTGAGAATTGGAGGATGCTGTTACATTCTCCAAATGTAACAAAAAAAATGTGAATGTGGTGAATAATAGAATATCCACACTACTCATAAAGAATAATCACATAGGAAACTCCTATTTTTAGTTTCCAAAGAGAAAAGTTCCAAAAAGTTTAACTATATTATTATTTATGAGTTAGTAGATTTGAAACAAATTGAAGAGTTTCTTCTTCTTCTTTTTTTTTTTCCCCCATTGAAACTGAGAAAAACATGAGCACAGCACGGTAATCACGCCATTAATGGGAAGGGGTGTGAGTCGATGGTGCCCAGAAACAGTTCTAGAAGCTAGAAGGTCTTGTCCAAGAATCTCACTTAATTCAAACCTTTAAATAACTGTTCCCTAAGAGTAGATATTAATAGGCCTCTATCAGAAGGACTCTGCCTAGGAGTTTTACAAGCTTAGGTCATTGAGTTCAGTGTATAAAAAAGTGAGCAGAGAATGTAGATGAGACCCCGACTCAAAACTGAGCTTCCCACACCTGTTTCCCAGGACTCTGCCCAGGGAGAGGGCGCCTTGTGATGATTTTCATTATTTATTCTTACAGGCAAATTTAGTTCTTTTAAAATAACTTTAATATGTTTAATTGTGTCTAAACTAAGGGGAAAAATAACTATTACTAGCCGTTTCATTAATATGTCCAAGTTTATTATGTATTTATGTGTGTAATTCTTTATTTGTATACATGGTTTTATTTTTCTATTTAGTTCTCAAATTTTACCTTAAACTAGTAACTTGAGGCTCCGCACCTGTGGCTCAAGTGGCTAAGGCATCAGCCACATACACCTAAGGTGGCGGGTTTGAGTCCAGCCTGGGCCTGCCAAACAACAATGATGGCTGCAACCAAAAAATAGCCAGGTGTTGCAGCAGGTGCCTGTGATCCCAGCTACTTGGGAGGCTGAGACAGGAGACTCGCTTGAGCACAGGAGTTGGAGGTTGCTGTGAGCTGTGATGCCACAGCACTCTACCCAGGGGGACAGCTTGAGGCTCTGTCTCAAAAAAAAAACAAACTAATAACTTGAAGGATGTTTATTCTTTCCTATAGAATGAAAAATGAAAGTTTGTTCTTATCAATTTCCAATACTCAATAGATCTTTGCTGGTTTGGGTTTGGGGGTTTTGTTTTATTTTCCCCCCTAATTCTCTAATCTGTGTCATGGAACTGGCCCTGAGCTCACAGTGACTAAGTGCCCTGGGTGACTGAGGCAGGGCTGTCTTAGAGTAGGAGGAGCTGAAAATACTTTTTTTTGACAGAATGCAACACAGTCACCCTAGGGATGGCTGTACAAGTATGAACTTGGGACAGAAGGGGACTCGTATGCCTATTGTCTTTATGTCTCTATCTCCACCCCTCAGTAGAGTGCAAGGCATATAAGAAGTTTACTCTCTCCAA
The DNA here is from genome assembly GCF_000181295.1 of Otolemur garnettii. Classification (NCBI taxonomy): domain Eukaryota; kingdom Metazoa; phylum Chordata; class Mammalia; order Primates; family Galagidae; genus Otolemur; species Otolemur garnettii. The sequence goes on from NW_003852583.1 coordinate 1,186,900, forward strand.
CTTTCCAGGAGTCCGTAAAATATTCTAATGAAATTGGGCTATTTAAATTGAAGTCCTTGAAAAAATCTCAACTATATTAAATTTATACATTATAAATGAAGATATTTAAACTACACTATAATCCACTTGTTGGTATGCATTTCCTGTTCAGACTGCTCTAACAAAATATTGTAAATGGAATATCCTATAAATATAGAAATCTGTTTCTCCATGTCCTAGAGGCTGGGATGTCCATAATCAAGGTGCCAGCAGATTAAGAGTTTTGTCAAGGCCCTTAGGTGGCACCTTCTTACTGTGTGTTTTTGGGTCTTCCTTTAGAAGGGCACTAATCCCATTCATGACTGTCCCACCCTCATGACCTAATCACCCCCCCATCCCAAGACCCTACCTCTTAATATCATCACTTTAGTGGTTAGGGTTTCACCAAATGAATTTGCACGCAGGGGAACAGCCATTCAGACAAGAGCAACAATATTAAGTCATTTCTCAATTTTCACAAAGATGAAAATAAAATACTACACAACGATGACATGGAAAATGGGCCTGGAATTCATGTTTATATAGTATTTCTGTGTGCCTTTTATCTCCTACTGGTTAGAAAGAGATTTATTATATTGATTAATTTTAGACCCAGACACATGAATATGTTAAAAATTTAAGATTACTGAAGATATAAATAATTTATAGTTTCAAAAGTTATATTTGGAAAAAAATAAATGAATTAATGAATAGATTCATAGGTAAATGGATCCAACAACAGGAAAAAGCCAGAAAAATGAAGTGAAAACACAGTATAGAGAAAATGGTAGAGAAATACATCGGTATAACTGAAAACATTGGCACTCTGTCCCCACCTGACATCACATCCCCGCCTCCCACCTGACATCACATCCCCGCCTCCCACCCGACATCACGTCCCCGCCTCCCACCCGACATCACGTCCCCGCCTCCCACCTGACATCACATCCCCGTCTCCCACCTGACATCAGATCCCATCTCCCACCTGACATCACATCCCCGTCTCCCACCTGACATCAGATCCCATCTCCCACCTGGCAGCCTTCTGTGCTAACAGCAAGCAGCAAGTGCTGTGAATTTGCACCAACCTCCCACCTCTTGCTGAAGGGCCACCCTTAGCGAGGGATGGAGATTTGCACGGATATAAAACCTTCTTTCTCCTGAGGGGAAAGCTCTGATATGTGATCTGCCCTCTCTAGGGATTCCCTGAAAGGCTTAATCTGAAGGCACCTTCCCCAGACTCCCCTCAGCCTGGTTTGCTCTCCTTCCCTTCCAAGGGCTCCTCCTGCAAATCCAATCTAAGACAACTAGTAAGTGAAATGAAGGTTAGGGTCACATTCCCTGTAGGATCACAGAGACTTTCTAATCAGAACCCAAAGTTCAAAAATAGATAGATCAAACTCCTTCCCAAAGCCCCGATCTTACATTATACAAATGCCACTAAAGAGGATATCTGCCTCCCTCTATTAAGGTAACTAAACAACAAATATTTCATGGTGGATTAAGAATATCATAAGGAAAGAGTCATTTCACTTAAAGGATCTCTACCCATGTACAAAAATTAGGAAAGGAAGAACATTGAATGAATTATAAGAGAAATAGATAAAATAACAATAATTATGTAGATTTTTCATATACAATCTTCTCAGAAATCGATGGACCAAATAGACCATAAAGCAGTGAGGATCTAGAAACCTTGAATAACAATATTAATATTTATTTCATAATGGACCATAGAGGGTACTGGGCTCAATATTTAGAGAATAATCTTGTTTTTATTAATCATACAAGAAATTAAAAAAATAAATGCACTATAGCTTGCAGAACATATCTCAAAACAATTGTCAAGATAATCGATATTACACCTACCATATTACACCTACCTTACACCCCAAGGATGATTGTTTGAAATAATTTTATAAATCAGTACTGAAAAGATAACCAAAACAACCTATACTTTGGTAATATAAAAGCACATTTTTAAATTAGTAGTGTATCAAAGATAAAATAGATAAAATGGTAGTGGAATATTACAAGTTGGATGAAGGTGATTTCCAGTATAATAAACAGATGCAGTATTATTTCATCTTCATACTTGAGGAAGTGAGGATTGAGGGCATGCTTCTGAGCTTTGCTTAAGGATGTGCTAAGTAAATGCCAAAACCAGAAATAAAGATAAATGTTTTGATTTGAGACCTGTAACTTTTAGTGTTTTTTAAAGTCTACAGGTACAATAACTAGTGTTGTTAAGGGTACAGCAAATACTTCATTTGCCTACTGGGGTCAGTTCCTCTGAGTGTGCTAGGTCATCACAGCAGGTATCTGCAGGCCCCACAAGCTGACTGCTGCCATCTGTGGATCATGCTGATGTGTGCAGAGTCATCCTGACCAGGCCTTGAGTCCGTCTGTGTCTGTGCTCATCTGTGTCGGTGCTGGTCTGTGTCTGTGCTCCTCTGTGTCTGTGCTTGTGGGGAGCAGCCACCAGCATTCCAAATAAGCCAAACCCCATGGCTGGAGTCTTAATTTCATGCAAACATGACCAGTTGCACGTAAACATGGTTCAGATTCCAAAGCTTCTGTGGAAGGCCCATCATTCCCTCCCACACCGCCTTCCTTTGTGATCTTGCCCTTTCTTTCAGCTTCAGATGCACCTAAACACCAGGGACCCCTGATGTCTGCTACAGAAACCCAACTCAAACATCACGCTGTCTGCCCCTGTCCTGTTTGGACATCTGGTAGACATCTCAACATGGTCCTGTCCAAAGCAGAACTTCCTCTTCCTCACTGCCGTCTCCCTGCCCAAACCTATTCTATCTCGGCTTTTTTGGCAAATGGCAATTGTCTCTGAGGCTTCTCAGAACAAATGGCCTGAAGTAATCCTGAACCTTTGTCTCAAGAAAATCCAATTGGCTCAATCTCCCCGTGTCTTCAGAGTCTGACTCTTTCCCGCCAGCCCTGAGCTGTCGCCCAGGTCTGAGTCTGTGCTCTCCCACCTGGACACCTGCCACGCTCTCCGGGGGGCTGCGGAGGGGATCATCTTGCTTTTTCAGGACCCTCAGCAGCCACAGCCTGCCCTTTCACTCTTGAGGAAAGTGAGGTTTGTAAAATCGCCCAGGGCACAATACTGGGGTGACCTCTTCCCCCCAGGTGCTGACTCACCCCACTCTCCCTCCATGGCCAGCCCCTGCACTGGGTGCTCGCTGGCCTCGGCCTTCAGCGGACATGATGCTCCCACCCTGGCCACAGTGAACCCAAGTGCAACCCTCCCCTCCCAGGCTCTCCTGAGCCTCCTGACCCGGCTCTACTTTTTACTGACGTCCCTCAGCCCTTCCCAGCACATGTTTAGGTTTATTTGTCATCTTGCTTGTTTCTTTTCTGTCCCTCCCTGCTCTGGCTTATTGTTTACATTTTCCTCTTCCTTTCAAAAGATGAAAAACATTATTTAGTGTTTTTAATAGACACATATCTGCTAATTTATACTACTGGACTAGTCCCTATGCCATTACAGCAGCTTCCAGTACACCAAATGTCTCTCCACACGTGAATTGCAATCTTTGTCATCAATGTGCTTTAAGTCCCTGGGTCTACGGCAGAGCCTGCCTCACTCAGGTTGTGGAAAACACATCAGATTAAAGAACTTCATGGGGTGTTTCCTTCATTCAGTGAAATAATTAGTATCAAGTTACTGTTTAAATTTTATTAATAAAATATTTTATAGTAGTATCCCTTTTAGGCTGTTAACAGAAGCGATTATTTTTATCTATTTTCACTGTGAGACTTTCTTTAACAGAATAAACTCCACAAATAAATTAATTAAACCCAATTTGTTTAAACGAAAGGAGATCTAAACCACATTTTTCACAAAGCAATTTTGAAATGTAGGAGTCTAAGTAAATTACTAAAGCTTCTTGGAAGGAATGGTATTAATGCACTGAATGTATTATCAGTAGATACAATGTGGGCTGTGGTCTACACAGATTGAATCACAATAGGGGGCTGGAGAGAAATGGAAAGGGACAGCTATATATCTTCTGTGCTTCTCTTTAAATATCTATTTTTCATTTCAGAGTTTCTCATTCCCTTAGGTACAGTATGAACTTAAAAGCAACCTAGATTCTTCGCAGGACTTTTAGAGTATATGATAGATCAATAATTTGTTGGTTTGTTTATGAAATATGCCAACTTACTAGGACAGAGTCATTTTTAAGAGGAAGCCAAGATCAATATATATGTGCATAGATTTATGGGTGTTTTTGTTACAATCAGAATAAGTCTGTTTAGAGAACTCTAAACGGCAAGCCTGGCTGTTTTTACTGTGATCTATCGGCTCGCAGGTGCCACTTTAATTCCAGAGACTAAAAATACCCCGTCTGAGACTTTTATTCTGATAAATTTTCCTTGAATGTAATTAATTTTAACAGCCAGATTTTAAATTTTCAGACAAATAACAACTCAGCTATAACTTAACGGCGTAATCTCTAGGCTCTGCTCCTTTTCTTGGGAATATCAGATATTAGTTCGTGCCAAAGGATTTTAGAATTACATCCCTCTGGATTTTCATATTGCATTTTTCCTTTTACTGAATTAAAGAGAGATAGCAGAACTATGCACTCAAATATGTATCGTGACTTAAATTTAAATGTCAGGCGATAAACACGGCCCCAGAACACCCAGCCTGGACCCCTTTCTGTGTACGGCTGATTGGATCTCGGCACTGCCACCCTTACAAAGCTGGTTTGGGTGAAGACAGAAGACACAGTAAAATTCTGTTTATTAATTTCAGTGATGCTCCCATGATGTTTATTTACTGAACACAATTCGTCGGTCTAGTCAACACTGTATAATCAGCCCAAGCAGATTGACTGGCACCAGGGAGTGACGCCACCCTGCGGCCACAGGCGGAGAAACCGTGACCCAACAGCCTTTTTGTAAACCACCCCTGGTTCTAGGGGAAACTTTGGGAAGGGTTGAGCTGCAGGTTACTATTCTCAAGCTACAGAAATGAGAATGTGGTACTTATCTGCAGAGCGCGGGCTATTTTTAAGCATTTTCATCACGTACTCCTAACTGGGAGTCTCACATAAGCAGTGAATATAATTAACTTCTCTCACATGTCCCCATTTTCAACTCTGTGTAGGTTTCTGAAGAATAAGGTAAACACAGCTTCATTTTGCTTTGAAAGTGTTAATCACTAATCAAAGGATAATGACTGTTGTCTCTAATGCCTGAGAACTATTAAGACTGATTGAAACTGTGAAAGCATATGGAGAATGTGGAATCAAGGTTACTGTAGCCATGATGAGGATAAACAAGCAATCCAATTCTGTCTTTTCTTTCTTCTCATGCATGCGGATTTGATGCAAGGCTGACTTTGCCCATTAGACTGGCCCCTTGTCTCTTGCTAAATGGATTTGGGAGTTGAACTTCTAGGAGTCCCTTCTCTGGGTACATAAGGAAGGCATTTAGTGTCTCTTCCCACTGGCTCCTGGGCTGCGCCCCGCCTGTGCCATCTGGGCAAGGGTGTGACCTGGAATGATAAAATGCCATCCCTGCCTTTGTTCCTCCCCAGGCAACTGAACCAAACCATGACCTACTCACCTGCTCCGTTAAGCTTGGGTGTTAATATGAAGCATCACCCATGTGCACAGTCAACTACATTTCCACCTAAAACACAGAGCAGCTGGCTTCCTGCTAGTATGAGCCCGAGTCACCTGTCCCTCTGCATCCCGGGACGTGTCCCACTGGCAGAGCCTCCTCCCTGTACCCTGATATGTGTCTCTTGCTCCAGACCACATGTGTCACTGCTCAGTTCAAGAGAACTGTGAAGTCCCTTAACTAGGCTCAAGGTCTGTCCCTGAGTGCTACAGTTAACAGCAATCCCTGCCTTTCTGGGCAACTGTGGCACCGACTTAGTGGAAACTATCGTGCAATATTACGTTTTGCTTTGCACCATTCATCGAACAAAGAGGTCTTTTATAGAATATGAAAGTCTCAGTGTATTTTATATTAGAGAAAGGGAAGAGAGTGGGGGGACGGGATAAGAAAGATAGAGAGAAGAGCAGAGAGCAGGGAGTAAGAAAGGACAGGATGGGGAGAGAGAGAAAAGGAGGGAGAGGATGGATTGGCACCCCAAAGAGAGGAAGCGAGACTGCCAGCCATCCAAGAGCTCTTTAGAGGAGGACCTCTACCTTGGGGATTAAGCTGGGAATCAAGAGGGGCGGCAGAACTGGTTGCTTCCTTAAGAAAGTCTGCAGGGGGTGGCCCCTGTGACTCAGTGAGTAGGGTGCTAGCAGGTTAAAACTCAGTCCTGGCCAAACTACAACAAAAAATAGCCAGGTGTTGTGGAGAGCACCTGTAGTCCCAGCTACTTGGGAGGTTGAGGCAAACCCAGGAGCTGGAGGTTGCTGTGAGCTGTGATGCTACGGCACTCTACCGAGGGCGATAAAGTGACACTCTATCTCTAAATATATATATATTTTTTCTGCATTTAAAAGGGCACATGTTAAATTTTCTAAGTGTAGAGTATAAATGTCTTAACACAATAACTAAGAAAATGCAGTGAAAGCTATGTTAACCAGTTTGATGAAAAAAATTGAAATTGTATATAAACCAGCACATTGTACCCCATGACAGCATTAATGTACGCAGCTATGATTTAATAAAAAAGAAAAAAAAAGTCTGCAGGATGCATCAGAAAAAATGGCCCTGGAGCAGCAGTTCTCAAGGCCGGTGGCATTAGGAAGGTTGAGAACCACTGTGGCCTGGAGGGAAAGGCAGGGTTAGGGTAGAAGAAGAGTTAGTTACACCAGGACGTTGCTGAAGGCCTGGGCTGGGGGTGGGGGAAGACCAGAAGGACTACAGGGAACAAAGGAGCCGGGGAGGACTAGGGGAGGACGAGGGGAGAGCGCAGGCCACAGACACTAAGGGACGAGGCCTGCTTGAGGGAATGGGCAGTCACTGGGGGTGTTCAGTGGGGGGGTAGCAGACCAGACCCAGTGGCGCAGAGTGGACAACACACTACCGTGGCCCAGCCAGTGGGATCAGAGCAGCTGGTGGCCTTGAGCTCCACACTTTCCGGGCTCCAGAAAGGAGCGCGATTTCCTGGATCCCCACACTTAATCTTCCAGACGGGGCTGTCCCACGGTTCCACCACTCAGCTGACGAGTCAGCACCTCCAGGTCACCCAGCATTAGGAGAGCGAGGCCGAACCCAGGTGTCCTGAGGCTTGAGCCACTCTTAACTCTTCTTTTTTCCATTTTCTACTATTTTATATAACTGGAAATTACCCAAGCGCGCCGTTGACAGAAGACCATGATGATCCCTTAGGCAGTGAACCTCTGTGACCCAGCCCTCCAAAGGTACTGTGGGGGTCACACGCAGCACCTGCCCTCAGAACAGGCCCAAGTGACAAGCCCAGAAGTTCAGCTCCCAAATACTGAGAGGACAAGACTTGCCTGGGAGGTTGCGCACGCGCAGATGCAGGACCGAACTCAGGCCTTGTCTAGGCTGCACATGCACAGAGGCAGGGACGATCTCAGGCCTTGCCTGGGAGACTGCACATGCGCAGATGCAGGGCAGACATCAGCTGGAGTTGTTCTGACAGGTGGGCTGGCAGGTGCAGTGACACTACTGTCACATTAGTTCATCAGAGGAAATGGATGTTTTCACTTCTCACTAAGAATACTGCTTTAAATAGTGATGCAGAGTTCAAATAAACTCACCCATCCTGCTGGTGTTTATTTTAAATTGTGTTGGATAACCAGTAGAACATGCCTAGGGATGTGTGTTTGGTGGACTGTGTGAGTTCAACTCAGTAGACTCTTTCCCCTTTGTTTTATTATACAATATCTTGGAAAAATAGTCAAAAATTTTCTTTAAAGTTCTTTAAAAAATTATGATCTTACTGTTTAACCCTATGTGCTGTTTAGGGAACCACTGTTTCTATCATAATTTCAGCACAACGTTCTGGAATGTGGATTGAATCCGGCTTAGGAGAGCCCCTTCCCTCGTGTTTTGCTGCCTTGTTAGGATGTCATAGACTGGAAAGCACAGTTTCAAAGGCAGACACGTCTCTCGCCCGCTCAGTGCTGAGCCGAGACCACAGACTTCTTCCTGGTCACTTTTAGGTGTTCCTGACGACAACACCAGCCTGTGGCACTGTGTGCGTGGCTGCCCTGTAAAGAATAGGAGCCCTCACTGTGCACATTCCCGGGTGCGCGCTCTGTGGCTGCCTACCGCGTCCTGATAGAGTTATTCTTTACAAACACGGAAATGGCAACTGGTCCTTAAGCATTTTATTTACATCAGCAACATTCTAGTGACACAGGGGAAAGGATAGCAGTTCACATGTCCCTGTTTTCACATCCAAACCACTTGGCCCTTTTAGAACAACAGTGATGGCAGCAGTAATGTGTGTGTGGAGTGTGCGTCCCCGTGTGGAGGGAATGCATACAAACACAATTTTAGACAGAATCACTGGTGTTGAGAATATTCGGCACACCCAAGAAGGCCTGCTGGGATGTCCCTGCTCTGGGTAGCGAGGGGGAAGAAGGCAAAGAGGGGTGAGACTCACGGCTCCGAGGGGCCGAGTCTAGGCCAGGCACGAGCTTCAAGATGCCACCGTGATGACCAAGTGCAGATCACGGTGACAGAAGTCGACACATCTGCCTTTATGGGGGAAGTGGGGAGACCACTGCCTAAACCACTAAGCACTACAAGAGACCATCCTTGAATGACACAGACGGGTCACAGAGGGGGATGCAGTCACTGACCTGGGTCCAGGAAAATGCAGCAGGAAGTCCATGATTCATGTGCAAATCCATGACCCTCATGCCAAATTTACACTATTGAGCAGCTTCTAGAATCCCAGGGCCAAAACCTTGTACCCATTAACAATTCCACTTTATCCTGCTCTAACAGGTGGAAAAATACAGTCATATAATTAGATAGAAAGTGACTACACTCAACAATAAGCTGGGGTAGACTTTAAAATGACTGTAAGACTAGAACTGGAATGTCCCTAACACAAGGAAATGGTAAGGGGGAGAAGAACACCCAATCCCCCAACTTGATCACTGCACACCATGTGCACCCCATCAAGGTGTACTATCATGTACCCATAATAATAAAAAACAAAAAATACAAAAAAGTTTGAAAATCTGTTATTTATTTCAGTACCTTTGTGAAGCATTGTCTGGAAAAGCACTAGGGTTTTTGTGATTTAAAAAGAGAGAGACAGAGTCCTCTCCTCTGAGGTTGCCTGAGGACTACACAGTTTCAACTGAAGGAAACTCCTGTTTGTGTGAAAACAATGTCAGACAACTGCAGGGCTCAGCCCACCATGTGTTTTGGGAACCGTCTCTGAGCCAGTGACTTCCTGAAGCACATGGTGGCTTGCTTCCGGACCCCAGGATGTGACATTTAGAGGAGGCACACAGTCACAGGCAGTCAGGAGGTGAGGGAGAAAGGGCAGGGCTCTGTGGTGGTGTTATTACCTGGCACCCCTTTCCTGTTCTGGGGTATCATTCAGGACACCACCCCGTATTCAGTGGCTGTGTCTCAGGCTCCTTTTGAGGGTAAATGTCACTGAGATGCTCCTTGTAACTGATACCCATGTCGGTTTCAAGGAGCACCAGTCTCCTTGTCACTGACACCCCGGGTGCTTTCAAGGAGCACTGGTCAGGTGTTTTACAGTCTGCCCTTCAGCTGGGTATTCTTGCCTGGTATTCTTCTTGTGATTATACCTTGATTATGTGTTTTTATAGAAGACCACAGAAGTAAAGTGCCATTGTCCTCACAACATATCATGGTATTTTAGGAGGCTGAATAATGATCCCAAAAGGAAATTTCCAACCCTGAACTCCCAGGCACATAGATGGGACTTTAACTTGAAATAGACAGTTCACAGGTATAACTGCCTTAGGGATCTTGAGATGAGATCGCCCTGGATTTAGAGTATGCCCTAAATCCAAAGACTTGTCTCCTTATAAGAGAAGATAGAGAATTGAGACATAGAAATACCTGGGGAAAGGCCTTGGGAAGATGAGGCAGACCCTGGAGAGATACAGCCTCCAACCCAGGCATGTTCCAAGCACCAGAAGCGTCCTGCAGCCTTTAGACAGAGGGTGGTGCAGCTGACACTTTGGTTCTGGACTTCTGGCTTTCAAACTATGAGAGATGAACTTTCTTTGTTTTCAACAACCTGATTTGCAGTAACTTGTTAACACAGCCCTTGGAAACTGAACAGTTGTGGCCCATCTGCATGACGTACCACCACTGAGGGGGGCTTGATCACCCAGTTGAGGAAGGATTGTCAGGGTTCTCAGCTGTTTCTTTGTGACCTTTGCACTCCTGCTATTACACAGTAACTAACCTCACGCAGCTCAGTCCGCCTTAAGGAATGGCGAACTATGCCCCAGCTTCTGGAGAGCTGATTAGATGCATAAATGTTTGGAATCCTTCTGCATGGGCCATCTGCCTCTTCTTCATCTATTTGCTTATTGAATCATGTATTTAGATGATTACAGACTCAGGGACATTTACTTTATTTTGCCTTATAATCAATACGACATTATTCATTTTGGTAAGTTGTTCTGAGTCTGGCCATTGAGTGTTCTGTCAATCAGTTCCTCTGTTCCTTTAACAGATTCTGGTTAGTTCAGTTTGGGGTTTGGTTTGCATTTGCATTTTTGAACCCTTTCTTAATTTCTGGCCATGCGTGATGCCCGGCTCGGCTGGGCTCGTGCACTTACTGCAGCAGGCCCACAACTGGCCACTTCCCCAAGGAGACCCGCTCCCTCTTCTTGGAAGCGGTGTCGGATTCCAAGCTCTGGATGGGAGGGGGATCACACTACCGGCTCAGGCTGCTTTGTGATTTGCTGTTTACGTTTGTCCTTGTGTATGCTACCCAAGCTCTCTAAACTTCATTTTATTTATCTTTTATTTAAGGTTATGAGACATGATACAACAAAAATAATTCCTAAATCAAAGTTGATTTAATGAAGTAGCAGAATAAGCCCATATCCAAACCATCTGGCTGGGAACAGCATGAGGGAAAGGTGTGATGAAAGCAAGTCGGTTTGTAAAATTCCTGTGAAGTGAGACGTCCAAGCGACACACACGGAGCAAAGTCCACAGACGGGAAGCGTTCCATAGTCCACTTACTCCACAAACTGCCGGCCTCGTTTCCCTCTCTTATAAAAAGTACATACACAGAAGTCACAGACTGAGCCTTATGTGTACAAAATTCAACCAGCAACAGACCCATATCAAATACGGACCCATATCAAATACATGCTTCTAACATTTCCAAAAGATAGATCAATAAATGGACAAATTCTACTTAACAGCTGGACGTCAAGGGTTGTTGGCAGGAAGCTAGTGACCAGCAGACACTGGAATGTTTTCATGCCTTAATGACGTACATGCAATCCTGGTGATCTCCTCACTGGTGAAAGTGGGCACCTGAGGCTGTCCCTGCCCAGGGTCCCTCATCCCCCGACAGTGCAGGTGCGATGGCGATCCAGGAGCCACAGCTGGTAGGGCCCGGATGGCAGTTGGTGTGAAGGAACTCTCCGGAGCCAGGAAACCACTGCCTCTGTGAGGAAGGGAGAAAGTTGGGCAAAGGATGAGGGAAGGACAGTCAGGAGGGGACGGTGGCTCCTACAAAGGTTTGCTGCCCCACATGGCCAGGGACTCTCCAGCAGGGGTGGAGGCCTTTGAGGGGTCTTTTTAGGAGGAGTGTATGTTCACCTCTGGAGACAGACAGAGGCTGGTTATTAAACACTAGTAAGTCAGTCCACATTTTCCCAAATGTCTACCTTTTGGCTACAAACTCTTCCCTTGCCAGCAAATATGGTTCTGCAGGAGTCTCAAGGGAGCGGCAAGGACAGGTAGTTGGCACAACATTGAGCGTCTACTTGTTCTGTTCTAAAGAAAAATGTGAACACAGCAGATGAGGGTGCTCTAGGCTACACATCTATGAGGGTGCAGAATAATAGACCCCACTGACAACAAGTTTCTAGAACAGTGGCAACAGAATACCACAGCCTGGGTGGTTTAAACAATGGACATTTATTGCTCCATAGTTCTGGAGGCCGAGATGCAGGTGTCGGCAGGGTTGGCTCTTTCTGAGGCTGCGAGGGAGAGTCAGGGTTGATGGTGACACACAGCATTTCATGACATATAGGAATGTCACCCCAGTCTCTGCCTTTACATCCATATGGTTACTCCCTGTGCTCATGCTGTCTCTAAATTTCCTCTCATCGTAAAGACAGCAGTCATGTTGATTGGAGCGTACGTTAATGACCTCATCATTTTAACTTGATTACCTCCTTAAAGACACAACCTCCACGTAAGGTCACGCTTGGAGGGGCTAGATGCTACGACTTCAATATTTGACTCTGGGGCTGGTGGCCCATGCAGTTCTAGCTATACTAGTGAGAGTAGTTGGAATCTTAACAGTATGTTAGTTCATACTCTTATTTAAAACACATGAAGGTGAAGGTTACTTACCAAAAAAAAAAAAAAAAAATCCTAGGTTGGTAGTTCAAATTGTAGTTATATCCTTTAAAATGGTATTTCTCTCTTATCAGCTCTTATAAAATCATTGAAATTACTTTTAAAATATTAATCAAAGAATAACACCACTTAAATTTGTCATTGTCATTCAGAATGTGCCTAAAGCATTTTGAAATTGTTTAGTGTGGTCTTCTCAATCATAAAGGGTGAGTATGTTTTTGATGTGACATTGTCATTGTACACAAAACATGAAGTGGCATCTAAAGTACAGTTCAACGTAATTGGAAGTTGCAGGAATAAGGTCTATTCTTATGTCTAAGTAATTTTGCACAGCCATTCACTACAAGGTTCTCAATGAAATTGTGTTTATTTTAGATAACTTAAAATCATCGTTTTCATTTAACACAGTTGTGATTTCGAGAAGACCTATTTTATAAGGCAGAAGAACAAAGGAACATTGTAAAAATAAACTTTTAAAAATGGATATATTTTTCTCCCAAAGAGAAACTATCCTAAATCCACTAGTGAGTGTCATTTAGAGCAACTGTTCACAAATTGTTCTGGGACGTGTGTTGGTCTCTGAAGTCCCTCTAGGTGACCCTCAGGCTAATCTCATGTAGTATTGATGCTTATAATATGAAAATGTCTATATTTTAGTTTCCAGAATGGATGGTTTATGAATAATGTATCACATTTAATAAAACCAGACATTGCCTCATTAATGTCTCATCAAAAGTAGGAGGGATCTTTCCCTTACATCTGGCATTTTTGGGTCATGTACTGGATGAAATTGGTAGATAGAATTGGTAGGAAGAACGTATTCTTTCACCCCATTAAATGCATTTATGATCCAGTGAACCTGGGAAGTAGCTTTTCGAGGATTTTAATCACTAATCAGATTTACCTCAAAACAAAGACCCACACGCATTCATCAATTCATTTATTTTGTAGAGAGTATTTTTGCTTGCTTGAAATGCTTATGAAAAAGTTAGATTCAGAAGTAAGGGAGGATTTCTGCAAATGACATGCAGTCAACCAGGGTGAAGATTCTGGAGTTGCTGCTCACTTCCTGTTGTTAAATTGAGGGTAATCACAATATTTGTTTTGAGGTTAGTGGTCATGAAAAATTACACCAGATGGAAACCCCCATTGCCTTGAGTCTCAGTCTCTGCTCAGATCTCAAAGTACCTAAGAAGTAAATCATTCCCATTGCTGACTCATTGTATTATCTGGTAAATTATGTCCATTCCCAACAATTTTAAATGCTATAGTGAGTTTACAACTTCTCTAAATAATGAGAGCAAAGGTATTTGTCGTGGTATTCTAAACCCCACAGAATTCACATTAATCTTAATATTTTTCACTGACTTATAGAAGTCATGATCACTTTTCCAAACTGGAGTACTTGTCTTTTTAGACCTAAATTGTCTTGTATTTCTCGTGAAAAGTTAAATGTTTTTAGTCGTTTCTCACTCTCCTTCTCTTTCTTCTTTCTGTGTTTGTTGTAGAACGTGGTGGGAGTGTGAGGGGTGGGACGGACAAAGACCGGTGGGGGTGGGGCAGTGGCCTGTCTTTGCTGGTGCAGGGCAGCTGATGAAACACACCTTAAGGAAGCTTCTCTGGGAGATGGAACCGCAGATGACCTGAGTCAATGCAGCTGACTCTGAATTGCAGCAGCTGGAGTCTGACCTCTCTGAAAGTGGGTTCGGCAGGCTGCAGGGAGCTGCTGAGGTCTTTAAAATCTCACCCCATTCACAGTCTTGGAAAGGACAATTGGTAGAACTCCTTGACTCATCCAGGAGGACAGTAAGGTCTCCTTCTCCCCACGTGGCCTTCTACATAAAGACCCACCTAAACATGACCCACAGCTAAGTACCCTGAGTGGGCCGATCTCCCCCACATCATCCTTCTTCATTCCGCAACTCTGAACTCAGGCTTCCCATGGAAATCTCTGGCCGTCACACCCACGCCTCTCTTGCCCGTGTCACGCTCTCTGCCCTGAACACGAAGGCCAGCACCCCCGCCCCTTTAAGCTCAGGGTGACAGTCCACACATGGTTGGCAGCGTTTCTCCAGGACAGCCACCTGGTACTTGCAGTTGAAGGACTGATTATCAATTTTATCCGAATTTCTGCTCCCTGGTAAGGGCACAGCACGAAGAAGATGCTCTGGGAAAGTTGCTGGCTGAAGGAAAGGAACTGTAAGGAGCAGAGGGGACGCCTGGGCCGGCAGGGGACAGGTGCTCCTGACTCACAGGGAGCTTCTGCATCCACTGGTGTCCCCAGCATGCACACGGGCCACACACGCCTCAACTTCAAGAAACCTAGGCTACAAAAGAAATTACAAACTTTATTCTAATCTCAGAATCTTGGGGACATTGAGATTTATTATTTTCATTTTGTTTTCTTTTGAGATAGAGTCTTCGTCTGTTGCCCAAGCTAGGGTGCCCCGGTGTCAGCCTAGCTCACAGCAACCTCAAATTCCTGGGTTCAAGTGATCTTCTTGCCTCAGCCTCTGGAGTAGCTTCACCCACCACCAAGCTCAGCTAATTTTTCTATTTTTAGTAGAGATGGGGTCTTGCTCTTGCTCAGGCTGGTCTCAAACTCCAGAGTCACCGTGATTACAGGTGTGAGTCACCACACCTCCTTGGGACATTGATATTTACACTTAGGTTTTATAATCAGGGCAATGTTATCATTCCATCTTTTATTTATGAATTTACTCCGATAACAAAGTAGAGAGAAAAATGAACTGGGGTTGGAGTGGATAACTGACTGTTAAGAGTGAGAAACGTCAGAAATTGCAAGTGATAACTAACAAGATGGCAGCGGGACGGGAGGGAGACATACTGGCCGGCAAAGGTCTTAACAACTTCACAGAAACTCCTAATTAAGCCCCTTATTACATATCATAGGGACCCCATTCATCCAGGAACATTTTTGGTTTTTATAATGAAAATCACGAAAACACAGGTATGCTTAGCTAGATGACATCAATTCCCTTAATTAAGCTGTATTTTTTACTAGAGTTATTTTTGGCTCTCTCCTAATTTGCTGATTCTCTCCATCTCCCACTGCAATTTCTTTCTGGCTTTGTCTCCCGTTCCATTTTTTCCACCAAATTCTATTTGTGAATCAATTTGTCCATTGGAATACAGCAGCTCTTGCAAAAATGTATTCAGTACACAAAGAATGGAGAGTACAAGCAAGTAAATCAGAGGTGATCCAATTAGTGATTTTTTTTTTCTGGGACAGGAATACTGAGTCTTCTCCTACAGCAAAGAAAATGGTGAGCACCAAAATAAAAATTATAAGTTCAGTATCCTTTTAGAATAAAAGTGCAGATGCATTAGAAAGTTATTCTAATCAGCTAACAGAGAAGCGCTTGGAATCAGGTATTTACTGAGGAAAATATTTATAGAACGTTTAACACTGAAGATTCTAAAATCCTGTGATCAGTGACCAAATCCACTGAGCAGAGGAAAGGGGACATCTCCAAAGCAGTGACACCATCATCACCACCCAGAGGGGATGAAAATCAGAGGGTCTGCAGTGATCCTGCTCCCAGATGTATTGTTCTGGAATCTAGAGTGTGTAGAAGGACCCTCAGTTATAAAGAGGGGAAGCTCTCTGCCCCTCTTCTCCACCACGGGGACGTTAGGAGAATCGTGAGTCATTGTCTTTTGAGCCCAGTACAGAACCTTGGTGAGCTGAAGCAACGAGGTCTCCTATCCATTGGGCTGTCCCGAAGACTCCACACAGAGACTAACCTTATTATATCACATAGTTGAAACTAAAATCTCAGTTCTGCACATAGATATGATATCACTTGCTTACTTTCACATTCATCCACCCAATAGGGAAATTGCATAAGAAGGACGTGTGGTAAATATTCTCTCCCCTTTTCTGGGTATCATCCTCTTAATTTCCTTTATTCACAGTAGCATCAGTGCTGCTTACAAGTAGCTGCAGAAATACTGAATTACTATACACATTACATCAGAGATGGTTGTCTTGAGTTAAAAGAATTTGCTACAAAAGCCTGTGTGAAAACTCTATAAAAATTATAAGTGGTACACACCTATAATCTCAGTTATTTGGGAGGCTAAGGCAGGAGGATCCCTGGAGCCCCAGTTTGGGAGGCTACAGTGAACCATGATGGCACCATGGCACTCCAGCCTAGGAGACAAAGTGAAGCTCCATCTCTTAAAAAAATATATAAATTAGAGCAGCGCCTGTGGCTCAAAGGAGTAGGGTGCCAGCTCCATATGCCAGAGGTGGTGGGTTCAAACCCAGCCACAGCCAAAAAAAAAAAAAAGAAATTAATATATAAATATGCAAAATAGGAGAGTCTTGTGAAACAATGTCTAGGAAAAAAAGAAATGACATTAATTCTGGGATATGAGGTTTACACTGACCTAGTGAAGATGAATAACAAGACGGAAGTCATTTGAGAATTTCAGAACAGCTTGTGGGCCTGGAAATGACTGAGCAGGATGACCAGTGGAGAGGGGTCCACCTTCCAAGTCAGAGAAAGCACAGAGGACTGAGTTACACACATCAGTCATTTTCACAATGGTACCAACAAAAACACTATTTTTTGCATGAAGAATGCTGAATTATAGGAACTTTACTGCATTTAGGGCTACAATGAATTCGAAGACACAAAATCATAAAGATATTTTACAGCAGAGTTTACTTAATTAAATACGACTTTGAAAACATAAGCACAATTTTCAATTTTACTAGTTCATGTAAATATGAAAATTAAGAGAAAGCGAGTTTTGCAACTCTCATGCAAGTTTCTGCTCCACAAAGGCTGTATATTAATAGCATCTCACTGTATGTGGTTTTTAGTCCTCTGAAAACCAGAGTCTTAAAGAACCATGTGGCTCATAACTGAAAATCTCTCTGAGGACATCTAAATCACTGCGTCGGTGCTTAGACAAACGTTTAGAGAGAAAAGGAGAGACAGAGTAATGGGAAAAAACGCCCAAAGTCTGCTTCAATTCTAAGGTTTGTACCCCGAGTTTCCTTCCTTATAGCACAGGTGACTTTGTGAAAGTGAAAAGTCCTGGGCCGTCTTCAAGGGATTCCATGAAAATGAAATAAGACAAAGGGGGGATAACAGAAGCAGCGGCCACACTCGCTATTTATTGGAGTGTAAGAAGTTACCCCAGACGGGACGCACTTCATGGAAGAGTAGCCATTTATTATCTCACACAGTTTCTGTGTGTCAGGAACCTTGGGGTCCTGGCTGTAGTAACCAGTCAAGACACCGAGCAGAGCAGGAGGGCTGGTGTGCTGTGAATGGGTTTGCAACAGCCCCTCACAGGACGGTAAATTGCCATTGGCATTTGGCAGGAAGGCTAAAATTCTTGACACCTCAGACCACGTGAGTGTCCTCAGTCGTGGAAGCCGCAGTCTTCCCCCAAAGTAATTGACTCAAAAGAGAGCAAGTTCAAATCCAGAGTATTTTACATGACCTACCCCCAGAGGCCACTCTGTCATCTCCTGTTTGCTATCAGGAAGGAGGGAGGACAGCACTGTGCTGTGTCTGACACAGAGCACCAGCGCCTGGCAAGGCAGGACCTGCACCCCCACGCCCCTGGCTCACCTCCACCCAGAGGCCTCTAACGTCCTCAGGCTCACTGATCACGATGGAGCTGACACCCCACGTAAGCTCGTCTGCCGTTTCTCAAAGTGTGACTGCCTCTACTTTCCATCTCCATAGAAACACTTTGGAAGTAAAACAGCAAACACGACGTCTTACACAAGGAAATTCATCCCACCCTATAAAGAGCTCATCAGTTATGGGCGCCACAGACGTATGTCCAGTGGAAAGAGAGCGAGCCTGCCGGGGGCCAGTGTCCCTGCCCCGGTCTCTGCTTGTCACTTCCTAGCCCAACTTTCCTCCTCTGCTTATTCCTTCCTGACCCAACCAGGGCTTCACACGCTGTCTTAAATTCGTCTCATTATTAATAGTTTTAAAAGACTGACATCAAAAATTGAAAAGCCATTCTTTTTCGGTTTTTTTCCTTGTGTACTAGGATTTTTTTTTTTTTTTTTACTGAGCACTATTTACTGTGTGCCTTTCAAAAAGGCAAAAAAAGGTCTGATTATGAGGACTCAGGCCCAGAAGGGAAAGGATACAATTGTCCCAAACCCTCTGGTCTTCCTTTTGTACCTTCCAGCCCTAGGAGAAGTCTTTCATGGGCTGGAGGCTTAACCAGTTAGCGTGCGGGACTCAGAACAGGCGTTCTGAGGGACTCCCATGGACCAGGGTTTGGCTGCGGTTGGTCAGGGGACGTGAAAGGCACCTCAAGTGGACACACTCCAAGGCCAGCCAGAACTGTGGTGTGCCCAGGAGTGCAAAGCGTTACTTCTGTGGGTTATAATTTCATAGTTTTCCTTTATATCGAAATCTGAAGGAGAATCTTGCACATATAACTTCCTTCTAGGTCTCTGCAAAAGAGACAGATCTCAGCACTTCCTCAAGTTACCTAGGGAGAGACATTTAAGGTTATCTTAACTGAGTGATTTTAACCAGCACCATTTTACACACACATGCACTCTTACAGTATATATAGGGCCACACACACACACGCGCACACACACAGCATAGAGACGCATGTAGGTACAGGCCGCTATCTGTTTAGTGTATATATGTATCTGTCCTGGCATACATACATACATATATTTGTACAGCAGCATATACATTCTTTTTCTCTCTCCCTGAACTGACAAAATTATCGTGGCAACTTTGCTTCTATTTATTCCCTGAATACTTAAGCCATCAACAGGTATTTTTGGACACTGGCGGCAACTTGCTCCATCTTCATCTGTGTTAAGACCTCTCCACATCAGTTGTTACCCTCGGCGAAAGCTGAGCTTCCCTCAGTCTCACGGTTGCCAGCACTTCTGTAATTTCACAGAATTTTCCTCCTTAGGGGAAAGCATTAAAGTCGTTCGTTCTATTTTCTTTTTCATGTGGCACATGGAGAGTTAAATACCAGACAACTTCAGAAAGTCAATTACAAAGGGATAGTGTGGCTTAATCACAGGGCTTTTCCTATCTTTTTTTCCCAGTAGTTACTTTAAAACTGCTAACTTGAAATCACAGTCCTGGGCCGTCCTCAGAAGTTCACTCAATCAAAAGCCAAGTGCTGAGTAATCAAAGATCTTAAATAACTGGAAGTTCTAACCCTCACCACAAGAGGATTAAAAATCCAGTAACCAGAACTCAGTTCTTCGACCCAGCAAGCACCAGTGCATAATGAGAAATCCCCAAAGCCCTAGATCACAGCCCTGTCCTTGCCCAGCATAGAACTAAGTGGAAAACCTCTTTAATTCCTTAAGAGATCCTATCTGCCTGATGAAAATAGATATTGGCTTCTGTGTAGCATGATTAGAAGAATGGCGGAGGATTAGCAGAGATGCTAGCAGAGGCTGAGCTGCTCATTTACATGCTGACAGGTGATGTTAGCAGAGAAGAGGAACCCAAAGGCAAAGCTCCACCTGAATTAAAGCAGCATTTATTTACTCAAGTTAGGGAGAGATTAAGATCCATTTATTTTGCCATATCCAGTTTTTAAACCTATTAAGCACTTTGATGCTTACTTACTTTATTTTCTGTAACAGTCAAGCTGTTTGGAGCGATGTTTATTTTCATTCAAAACAACCTGTCAACTGATTGGAACAGAAATGTAAGTGGTTGTA
The DNA here is from genome assembly GCF_000181295.1 of Otolemur garnettii. Lineage (NCBI taxonomy): Eukaryota > Metazoa > Chordata > Mammalia > Primates > Galagidae > Otolemur > Otolemur garnettii. Next base: position 1,207,154 of record NW_003852583.1, read on the forward strand.
ACCATATTCTCTTCCTATGTGTTGGGGTGAATGAAAATTATCTCTATTTATTTAGAGTATAAATATTTGAAACCCACAGATTTTTTAACACAATGTCCTTGCTTACTTATTGCCATGTAGTGTGATTTATGTATCTACACGCACATACTTATATATACATATCCTATGTGTATGTTAAATATATATACAGTGTTATACAGCAATATTGCAGATTAGATAATTTGTTGATTTTCAAATTTTTTATTGATACAAATAAAAAAATTTTTTATATATTCATGGGGTACAAGTATTTGTTATCTGCTTAGAATAAAATTCTATAATACTATATCTTGAATGTCTATAAATTTTCTATCATATAAATGAAAAATTTGTGTGTATTTGTACCTTTAAGCCTTAAATTAACGGTAAACTTTTAGAATATCATGCAGAACTTAAAATGTTATAATACATTATTTAACCTCCAATGCTCGCATAATTTGCTCTCTTTTAAAAAGCTTTTGAAATAATGTGAATTATGCCAATAATTGGAAAACACAAAATTA
>NW_003852583.1:1207866-1219012 GCF_000181295.1 Otolemur garnettii
AGGTTTCATAACCTTGGTCTATCAGTGGCTCACAGCTGTGTTAATGGCAACATGTGGCAGTGTCTTGCTGAGTGGTGTTAATTATTGTTGTTGCATGCTTCTCTGTGCCATCACGAAAATTTCAGAGCTTGAATTAGAACAACAAACAAACATCATAAATTCCTTACTAAACTGAGCAAGAATGGAAGTGAAATCAGAACACCTTACCCATGTTTGGGGGGATAATGCCGTGAAGAAAATGGCAGTGTGCAAATGGATTAAACTCTTTTCTGAGGGGAGAGAAAGTGTCACTGATGAAGAACGGTCAGAGTGGCTGTTAATAAGCAGAACTGATGAAAACGTTGCAAAAGTTCATCAAATTGTGCATCAAAATCATCAGCCGACTGTGAGAAGCATAACAGACCAAGTAAACGTTGACAGAGAAATAGAAAAACATTAACTGAAAATCTTAGCACGAGGAAGGTGTGTGCAAAAATGGTCCTGCAGGAGCTCAGCTACAAACAAAAGCAAAGGAGAGTTGACGTTTGCAGTGACCTTTTGGGGAGACACGATGATGTTTTGAGCCGTGTTATCACCAGTGATGAGACATGGATGTAACAGGACCCTCAAACAAAGCAACAGACTGCACAGTGGAAGTCGGCCAATTCTCCATGACCAAAAAAGTTCCATCAGTCCAAGCCAAGAGTCAAAATGATGTTGCTAATTTTCTTTGATATCAGAAAGATTATTAATTTATGTTTTAATTTGCTACGTCCATTCTGGTATTTTGTGTTCACACTGTTTGCCCATTTTTTACTGAGTTGTTACCTCTTTTTGATTGACTGATACCATAATAGTTGTACATATCTATGGGGTATAGGTGATATTTTGATACATGCATACAATGTGTAATTATCAAATCAAGGAATTTAGATATCAATAACCTCAAATATTTAACATTTCTTTGTTTGGGGAACATTTCAAGTCTTCTCATTTAGATATTTTGAAGTGCATAATAAGTTATTGTAGTCACCCCAGTCTGCTATTGAACACTAGAAATTACCGCTTCTATCTAATTGTATTTCTGTACCTATTATTCGGGCTCTCTTCATCTCCCGCCCCTTCCACCCTTCCCAGCCTCTGGTAACCATCATTCTGTCTATGAGCTCAACGTTTTTAAATCTCATGTATGAGTGGAAGCATGCAATGTTTGCCTTTCTGTTTCTGCCTTATTTGATTTTACATAATCACATAACATTTCCACCCATGTTACCGCACATGACAAGATTTTATCTTTTTTCTATGGCTGAAGAGCATTCTGTTGTGTGTACACACTGTCCATTTTCCTTATCCACTTATCCACTGATGGACACGGGGGCTAATTTCCTATCATGCCAGTGGTGAAGAGTGCTGTGCTAAGCTCGGGAATGCAGATCTTTCTTCAAGAGCCTGATTTCCTCTCTTTTGAATATATACCCAGAAGTGCATTGCTGGATCATACGGTATTTCTGCTTTTAGCTTTTGGAAGAAACTTCACACTGTTTTCCATGTGGCTGTACTAATTTACACCCCCAGCAGGGTGCCACCATTCCTAGTTCTCTGCCTTCTCACCAACATGGATTGTTTGTTGCCTTTGGGATAAAAGTAATTTTAACTGGTATGAGATGATAGCTCATTCTGGCTTTAATTTGCATTTTCCTGGTGCTTAATAATGTTAAGCATTTATTCATAAGCCTGGTAACCATTTATACATTTCTTTTAAGAAATGTCTATTCAGGCTTGGCACCCATAGCTCAGGGAGTAGAGTGCCTGCCACATACACTGAAGCTGGCGGGTTTGAGCGTGCCCAACCCTGGGCCAGCTAAAACAACAATGGTAACTGTGACCAAAAAATAGCCAGGTGTTGTGGCAGGCACCTGTAGTCCCAGCTACTCAGAAGGCTGAGGCAAGAGAATTACTTAAGCCGGAGAGTTTGAGGTTCCTGTGAGTTGTGATGCCACAGCACTTTCTCAAGGGTGACATAGTAAGACTGTCTCAAAAAAGAAAGAAAGAAAGAGAGAGAGAGAAAGAAACTCTATTCAGATCATTTTCCCATTTTTTAAATCAGATTTGTTTTTTCTCTTTTACAGTTGAGTTGAATTCCTTACACATTCAGGTTTAATCTGTTGTGAGATGGATGTCTTGAAAATATTTTCTCATCTTCTGTGGCTCTTTCTCCACTCTGTTGATGGTTTCTTTTGCTGTTCAGGTTGCTTAGCTTAATACAATATGAGTTTTTTTTGTTTTTTTTTTTTTTTCTGTTTGTGTTGTCTGTGTTTCTGAGTCTTACCTAAAATATATTTGACCAAACTAAAGTCCTGAAGCACTTCCAATATTTTCTTGTAGTAGTATAATAGTTTTAGTTCTTGCATTTAATTCTTTATTTTGGTTTAATTCTTATGTGTGGTGTGGTTTCATTCTGCTGCAAAAGGGGATATCCGGTTTTCCCAGCCTTATTGTATTGGAGAGGGTTTCCTTTACCCACTATAGGGTATTGGCAGCTTTGTTAAAAACAGTTGGCTCTAAACATGGGAATTTATTTTTGTTTTCTCTGTGCTGTCCCATTGGTCTATATGAATGTTTTAATTCTAGTGCCTTGCTATTTGGTTACTATATATTTGTAGCATTTTTGAAGTCAGATAGTGTGATGCTTCATACTTTTGTTGTTGTTGCTTTGGGTTTTCTTTGTTTGTTTTTCTGCCCTGGATTGTTTGGCTATTTCAGGTATTCTGAGGTTTCATATGAATTTTATGTATTTTTCCTGTTTTTGTGATAAATGTCATTGATACCTTGATAGGCATTACATTGAATCTGTAGATCAGTTCTTACACTATGATTAGTTTCATAATATTAATTATTCTAATCCATGAACATGAGTTATCTTTTCTTTTTTACATTTTAATTTTTTATTGGTGTTTTATAGTTTTTTTTTTAATAGAAATCTTTGACCTTCTTTGTAAAGTTTTTTCTAGGTATTTTAGGTTCTTTGCCGCTATTACAAATGGGTTTCTTTTCTTGATTTCTTTTATGGTAGTTCACTATTGATGTATAGAAATACAACTGATTTTTGTATGTTAATTTTGTATAATGCAACTTTATTGAATTTTTTTTTCCGTTCCAAATGTTTTTTGATTGAGCTTTTGGCATTATCCACCTGTAAGGTCGTATTGTCTGCAAAGAAGAGCAATTTGACTTTCTCTTTTCTAATTTGGTTGTGTTTTATTTCTTTCTGTTGCTTAATAGCGATAGCTAGATTTTCTAGTATTATATCAAATCACAGTGTCATCTATGACAAATCCATTGCCAATATTATATTGAAAGAGGAAAAGTTGAAAGCATTCCCAATAAGAACTGGAACAAGGAAAAAGACTAAGGTGCCCACTGCTCCTACTTTTATTCAACATAGTGCTGCAAGTCCTGCAGGAATAATTAGTCAAGAGAAAGAAATAACAGGTACTCAAATCGAGAAAGAAGATGATATGGTCTTATATAGAGAAAATCCCAAAGACTCCTAGGATTGATAAATAAATTCAGAAAAGTCTTAGGTTATAAAATCAGTGTACATAAATCAGTAGTGCTTTGATATAGTAATAATAGTCAAGCTGAGAGTCAAATCAAAGTCTCAATACCACTTACAATAGCTACAAAGGGATATGCTTAACCAAGGATGTGAAAGACCACTTCAAAGAGAACTACAAAAAACATTGATGGAAGAAATCACAGACGACGCAAACAAATGGAGAAACAGCTCATCCTCATGGCTGGTAGAATCAACATTGTTGAAATGTTCATAGTGCCCAATGTGATTTGCAGATTCAACACAATCCCCATAAAATTACCCGTATCATACTTCACAGATTTAGAAAAACTGTACGCTTCATTTGGAACCAAAAATGAGTCCAAATGGTCAAACCAATCTCAAGCAAAAATAACAAATATGGAGGCACTGTACTATCAGACTTCAAGTAACACCACAAGTATAATTTACTAACCGAAACAGCATTGTGCTCAAAGTGGGGTTGTTTAGCAGCTGCTGTTTGATGGTGCAAACACTGAGATTATCTTACAAGAACTATTCTCCTCTTCTTCCTTCTAGAGTCATGAGATAATATTTCTCTGATCTTAACTATAAAATCCTGGTAGAGTCCCTGGAAGTAAAAGCCGTGGAAAGTGTGTGTCCTCCCAAACTGCAGTCCTTTCTCACCCTCCAGCAATTCGTCAAAAGTAACATGTGTTTTCCTACTGATTTGTGGCTCTGGCATCTTTTGCTGCAGATAAGCTAGTGTCACTGTGACTCTCGGTCCACCTGTCTCCTCATACTTCTTTGTGGTGGTTTTCCCTGAAACCTTAGTTTTTGGATCAGCACAAAAATAAAATGAATTTTAATTTGTTCAACTTTTATGATAGTGTAAGAGCTTAAGTGACAAATTCTGAACTCTGTATATTTTGTGATCATAGCCACAAATTTATAATAACCATTTAAATGTCCTTTTATGATAATTCTAATATCTTTTTTATATCTGAGTTGCTTTTAATTTATTCAATCATCTCAGTATGTGTTTTATTTTCCTGCTTCTTCATGTACTGATAAATATATATTTTACTTGTTTAGGTGATAGTTGTTTTTTGTATTCCTAAAAACATTTTTAAAAATTTTCTTTTTCTGATATATACCTAAGGGGGGGGTTGTTCGTTTGTTTGCTTTTTTTTGGTAATTATTTGATCTGCTCTGGTCTTGCTGTCAAGATTTGCTGGGATGTACAAGAATAGTATTGAGTCCAGGGCTAATTTCTCCCCACTGCTAAGGCAAAACCCTCCTGAATACTTAATGTCCTTTGAATAGTGAGATTTCCCAGGATGTAGGCAGAAAGCTGGCACTATCCCCTAGCCTGTTTGCGTAATTCTTTCATGCGGTTCTTTTTCCCATTCTTATGTGGTTTCTTCCCACACGTAAGTAATCTACTGAATACCTGAGAGTACGAAATGCAGGTAACCAAAATTTTCTTTTTAGAAACCTTCTTATTTTTTCACAAAGAACAACTTTAGACAAATTAATTTAGCAGACTTTATTTGAGCAAAGAATGATTCATGAATTTAGCAGCACTCAGAATCAGTAGAGGCTCAGAGAGCTCCACCCAGCCACATGGGCAGGCAGTATTGAGACAGAAAAAGGTCATGACATACAGAAACAGCCTGACTGGTTACAATTCAACATTTGCCTTATTCAGCCTTGGTATGATGAGACATTTGCCTTATCTGGACATGGTCTAAGTAGTTGATATCCTGTGATTTGCTGAAGCTTAGCTGCTTGATAGGTTGAGAATGAGCTGTTTGCTACCATAATACATACTTCAGTCAGATTTCAATTTGTTTACATACTAAGTGAAGTTGTAGTTCACTATGTATGGACTCCAGATACAGAAAGGCCTTTGGGCCAAACTTAATTTAACACCTCTCACCAGTACTACCAGGCAAACACTAGCTATCTTGGTTTTCTTGGTTTTTCATGCCCATCGACTCAAGTTAGTGAGCATACCAGGCTCCTCCTTGGTGACTTCTTTCTGTAGTATGGTCTGAAAACTACTTTAAGGTGGAGACAAAGTTAGAGCTCTGCATTTTTTTTTTCCAGCATACAAGAATAATCATTCATAGTGGCTGGTGTCCAATATCTTGAAAATAACAATTTTATGTATTTTGTCCATATGTTATTGTTTGGAGAGATGATAAATTGAGTCCTTTCTACTCCATCCTAGGTGGAAGTATAAGTCTCTATGTATACAAATTTAATTTATGATGTTATATAAAAGTCCCCTTTACTTACAGCTTAAGAATAAATACTGAAGCAGAAGGAATTTGTATCTGTTCTGTTCCAGATTTTTAACATTTGAAAAAATGGTGCTCAGAAATGATTGTCAGAATAAATTAATTGTGTGATTTTGTTGATAGTTTACTGAGCAATGTCCCAATATGTCTCTTTAAGGCCGTGGCGTGAAATAATCAATTTTACACGCTCTCACTCAGCAGGAAGTAGACTACTTTGTGCTACACACAAGTATGTAGTAGGAATAAATCTGAGAATTTACATAGAAATAATTTTACTTTAACACTTTAACACTTAGTCCGTGGTTGGGGAGAGAAAGAGTGCTCCCGTGCACTTGACCATGGAACCGAATGGTGCCATCCCAAACCTGTACCAGTCACATGTCACAGCCACATTCTGTGTCACCAGTCATATACCATAGCCACATTTCAAGGATAGCAGCAGCTCAATGTCATTTGCCTTTAACTTTCACTTCTCACTATGTCCTTGTTCATAAAAATGATATATAAAGAAATACCCAAATATTCTATATTTGTCTTCATGAATCTTACTTTTAAGTATGATCTACAGTCACAGATACCTTCCTGGCACATATTGATGTTGGAGTTGCAATTGATCACTGTGCCATGGATTGAGTTGTGTCCCTGAAAGATTCTTATGTTGATATATTGATGTTTTAACCTGCAGTGTAATTATACTTGGAAATGGGGCCTATGGGGAGCATTAAGATCATATAAGTTCATGAAGAAGGGGGTCCTCTTGATGGGGTAAGTGTCCTTGTAAGAGACTCTAGAGAGCTCTCTCCCTACCGACACACGCCAAGGAAAGGCCATGTGAGGACATAGCAAGGAGGTGGCTGTTTGCAGGCCACGAGGAGAGTCCTCACCAGAAAATGACCATGTTGGCACTCTGACCATAGACTTCCAGCTTCCAGCACTGGGACAAAACAGCTGTCTGTTGTTGAAGTCACTGGCCCTGGTATTTGGTTTACAGTACCTGAGAAGACTAATACACTTTATGTTCACAACTTCTGGGCATTGTCCTTCTGCTGCTAAATAATATAACCAGTCACACAACAGACTGGTGTGAGCCCAGGGGCTGAAGGACAGCAGCTGGGTGAAGTAGCCACTTTCTGATCCCATGTCCAAAGACTCAAACACTTGTAGAAAATGAAGTGTGCATGCCTAGACGGGAGCAGACTGGACCTTCACGCTGAAGGACCTTCCCTCTGTGGACAGTGGCAACCTTAAAATCACCAGGTCTTTGCTACCCCAACATCTCCTTCCCCTTACTCTTCCTGTGCCCAGGGGCTGGGACTTAGTTTCAACCCTTTCTGATATGCAAATCGGTTCTCTTCTCTTACCTGAATAATCTCTTTTCCAAAAATGTTTGTTCTTTTTCTCTACTTTACCTCATCACCACCTAAGACTCATCTCGACTGCAAGGTTAAATGTGCTTCCAAAACTCACAGCTATAGTGTTTTCATTTCTAGGTTACAGACTCTCCAACATTATCATAAATAAATACCGTTCCTTAAAATGCCATTAAATATTAATTCATTTACTTGATGAGAAATTTTCCATGCCCATATATAAATTTTGGAGGGGAATATTTTGCCTACAAAGCCTAATATTAACAAAACAAACAAGCAAACATCTCAACCGTCTGGGTGTAGAGCCGCAGGAGTAAACAGTGCATTAGAACAAAAGATCAGCAGCTGATATGGAAAAAATGGCAAAGTCGCTGTGCTAGCTAATCATTCTGGAAAAAACTACTTTTAAACTGATGAGAAAAAATATGTTAAAAAATAAATACACTGTGAGAAAATAGGCAAATATGGTGAATTAACTAAGTTAACACATAAAGTTTTAATATTCCAGAATTCGTGGCATCCCACAATTTGACTGCCAAAACTAAGGTTTTGTTTTATTATGTGAAAGAGTGTCTGCACTGAGAAATCAATGGTCATCAAACAAACAAAGTTCACAATTTGCTTTCACTGGACTCTTAAACAGAAGTGTGCTCTGTGAGTCCCATCAGTCTTTAAATGAGTCAGTCCCAGTTTATAGCTCTGTTTCTTCTCTTTTTGATTTGGCTTCTATAACTAAATCACTGTATTTTGTCACAAGTAAAACCCAATAGGTGAACAGCACCAGATATCCTGAATCTTAGAAAACATTTTTTTCACTTTTTGTTTTGCTTTCAGAAGGAAAATGACTGAAAGCTGCTGGGTCCACGTCCTCCTGACCGGTGCTGTTTTACTCTCCTGCTGACCAGCCCCACTCTTTGCATAGACCCCATCGCTCCACTCTGCCTTTTCCATGTGTGAACATCCTTCACAAACGGCTTCAGAAAGCACGTTTCAGGCAATGTCAGGAGTAACCCACAGTGTAAGGAGTACACAATGTCAGGAGTAACCCACAGTGTAAGTTCTGTTCCCTGTAACAGGATAATCAGAATTTATCACCCAAACCAGAAAATTCTGAGATTGAAGGGGGATGATATTCATGATGATTTTTCCAGAGCAACAGGAGATCTCCAGAGTAGGATCACCCACGCTATGACCAGATTGGAAGCTCTACATGTAAGGATTTCACCTACAAGGTCTTCCGGCACATACACGCATGTGTGCTGCATTAGCACAGAGTAAATGCTTAATATTTATTTGCGATCAGGATGCCCTGCACACAAAGACCCCCGACCAAGCCAGATGGCACAGCATGGCTCTGGTGAACTAACAGCAGTAGCAAATAGTGCTTGCAAGGATAGGTTCGTAGCAAATAGCGAGTGGATCATACACATTTAATTCTTTACTTGATTCCAGGGTAATTTCCCCATCAGCAGCAAAAGGAGTGGAGGAAAAACCCCTCACTCAACAACGCGTGCTCTTCTTGTCTTCGTATTGATATTAATGCCAACAAAATTAGTAATTTGACAATTAGTTCTCCACTTACCTGAGAAGACATGAAAAGGAGAAAGAAAGTATTTTAACTAGCTTATAATGTGGCTCTGACAAGTCAGGATCCTGTCATGTTGTAGCCTTCTAACTTTAACATTTTCATGTCTGCTTGGCAGGTTATTAAAATAAATGAGGGTGCACTGGGGTGCTGCTGTGCCTGCCTCTAATGGGAGTTGGGAAATTTGCAAGCCACCGATGGAAATTGACCGATCTCAGAGATGGAGAGGACTTAGCTAAAGTGGACAATTAGGATCATTTCTGCACAGCTGAGTGAAATAGTCCTTGTTATTTTAATAATTCAGGCCCAGGGTAATTTTCGGAGGCTGAGTTTGTCAAGATAATGTGCCTTGTGCTTGTCTGCTTGTCATTTTTAACTCAATCTCACATGTTACAGGTGCAGTCTAGCTTACAAAACAGGAAAATCATTCACCAGAGAATTTGCATATGGAATACAGATACATCGCACTGAGGGAAAGCTGGCCAGGAGATTGACAGTGCACTGCGGCCTGATGCCTCGTGATGGGGACGTCAGGGCGGTTGATGGATTCTGGTTACTTTGTTGATGAAATTAGGAGAGTTACTGGACAATGTGCATATGCAAGTGTGGACCGCGCTCAGCGCAGGCACCTCGTGTCACCTGCACTGTTAAGGAATGTGCAGAGCTGTGGTGTCCCCATGGTGGGTGCACACGCTCCCTTTCAGTCTGTTTTTATCACAGGGATTGGAGGGATGATACCTTTAACTTTTGGTAGCAAGACACATTTAGGAAATTATACATGAGTTTAAGATAAATAAATTCTGGAGAGCTCATCAGTGCATTTCTGCAAGTAGAAGGTTGTTCGGCCAGACGATGTGATGCAGACAGATGAAACCATCGCTCTGGATTACAAGGATTGCTGCAAAACCAGGAGTGAGCCCCTTTCTCCATAGGCCTTGCACTAGACGGAAACAACCAAATTAATCTGAAATCAAGGAACTGTTGAAATGAAACTGCCACTGAGGGCCTACCTCCCGCCAGCCCTGCTCTCAGGTCCTTTCTCAGCATCACTTTAGCTGCTTATCCCGTATTTAGTGACCACAGGTCAGGGGTGGCCAGACTTTAATCTTCCCAGGGCTTCACTCAGCTCTGTTGGGTTTCTCTCTGGTTTATTTTTCATATCTCCAGGAATAATTTAGTTGAAGATGAAGTTTATCCATCATCAACCACACAAATATTAAAAATATTGCTTTGAGAAGAAGATTTTCAATGGAAGTAATGGAAGTTAACCTACGAGTGAAAACACAGCCAGCTTTATTAGCTGGATACTATTTAATATAAATTATTTTATCATAGTAATCTGTCTCTACATCTACCTAAATGTTTAGTTTTATTAATTAGACTGGGTGAATGTAAATACAACCTAACACAGTGTGCTGTAAGGGTAGGGGCTTTCAATTAAGTGGGCCATGAATATAAACAAGAATGGCTCTGAAAAGAGAAAACTTTCATTAATTTCAATTGTATTCCAACCTCAGTAGTCTTGGGCCCTTGACCTCTGATCTGGAAGATGGTCTTACCCAACAGAGGACACATAGGTTACTTTGCCCCTAAATAGGGTCTGGCCTTGACCCATTTTAAACTGTCAGATTGTATTTTCATTGTGCTACTCAGCTGCGGTCTTCTGTGAGGAAATAGTGACCACAGGTCTCAGGCAAGAAGCAAGAAGAGGCGTCCCCTCTGGCCACACCCACCATCACAGTCAGCGGAGGAGCTCACCTAGAAAGGAGACCAAGTCTCCAAATGGGATTTTTAAAATATCTCCAAATAAGGCTTTTGGAACCAAGGGAGTAAGATATGGGAGAGGGGAATCTTTCATGAAATTCTGGCCAAAAGATGACTGAAGTATACACAGAGAATCAGGAACAAACAAGCAAATTAAGGAAGCTAGAAGGTGACACAACCCCAGGGTACCAGACCTTACAGGGAGAAGAGCTCCCCAGCCTCTGGGTTCCAATAGCTGCTGTCTGCCCCACAGCCCAGGGGCCCGCTGCTACCTTAGCATGAGGCACGCCTATTTCTTTGTGAGTCTGGGGAGTAGCAATAACTCAATGGGTGAGCTTAACAAAATCCAGATCTGCTTTTCCTGCAGGAATCAGGCAAGGTGAGCGGATGCCCTGGGCAAACTGTGTGAGAAGTGACTCAGGATCAGGGTCCCTTGCATGGTGACTCTCTGTTGCCTACAGCTGTGTCTCTTCCAGCCTTCAAGCAGAGGGGGGAGAGCAAGCTGAAAATCCCACATGTTGCCAGGGGCTAGTCCCCAAAGGGGTGGTAACAGCTCCACTTGCAGCCTGGTGACAGGATCTGTGGC
>NW_003852583.1:1219611-1228987 GCF_000181295.1 Otolemur garnettii
CGTATGGTACACAGAGAATGCACCTGTGACCCCACCATGGGCTCTGAAGGGCTCCACGTATGGTACACAGAGAATGCACCTGTGACCCCACCATGCAAATTTTCAACAGGTAGTGCAAAGGTAGGCATCTCCATGGATAATTCAGAGCTGGTACCATTTTAAAAGTAGCATATTTAAGAAATAGCCTTAGAATTTTAAGAATTTCCTCTGAATCTTATCAGTCATTTTTTTGTGCCAGCCAAACAATATCTCTGCTTTTTGCTGATTTTATTGTTACATATTTTTCTGCTTAATTTCTTTCTTCTGGTAGGAGAATTGGCATGTCAGCTATACCATAAATCCCATGCCTTTTGACCACTCACAGCTCCCAGCACTAGGGTAAGGCTATTAGTATAATAGATTCTTTAATATTAGCCTTATTAGATTAATGTATTAGTCTCTAGTACATAATCGATAAGTGAGTACAAGTGAATTGCAATTGACTAGAAATGTTTTTTCATAAGTGTCTCTATAAGCTTAATAATTAAAACTTGTCACTCAAATTTAAACTTTGCCAATTATATCATAGATAGTGGGGTCTATGGAATGACATTTTTCAGATAGCCTAAGACTTCGATGAAATTACTACAATTACAATTAATCAATTTTGTGACTATTTGTGTTACCATGCTCTCTTTGATTAAACAAATTCTCATTGGGATAATCTTCTCAATTTGATTGAGAGAACTAAATATCACTTCTGATTTGAAAATCCATAATAAAATGGAGACATCAGTTGTCAATGTCAAAATACTTAGGATGGTGGTTCGACATTTCATGGAAAGAAGTGAATTGAAGAACCAATCTGTGATCATAAATCATTTTGCATCCCAACTTAATCTTCTCATATCAGTCCCATTTTGCCTCTGGTATCCTAAAAGTGGCACAGCGTATAACTGAGTCATACCCTGGGATGTGCAAGTCTGTCTATGTCAAGGCCTTGTTCACCACCTCATAGGTCCCACTGCCACTGGTCCTCATTACAATATGGCATTGACCAGAATATGTCTTACCAGTCATTACTGTAATGTATTTTTATATTAAAAAACAAAAGCCTAGACCCCTCACAGTGACCCTAATGCCAACTGTGAAATATGTTTTCAATTTCTGAGATTAGAAAGCTAACCCAGTCCATAACCGTCCTTGGAAAATACTAGAATGCCCACACCCTGGGTATGTTGCAATCTGAATTTGACTTTTTACTGTATACTTATTTATTCTCTATTCAGGAAGGCAGACTTTTCCTGTTCACACTATATGCACCTCAGAGCAGAACAAATGCCAGGAGCAACGAGCCGGTTGGAGAGGGAGGCAGCATGATCCGCTTTCTCCCCTCGTTGGAGTTTGTGGTCTCCACTTCACATTGATTTAAGGGAGGAAACTTGGCCTTCAAGGCAAACACTTATCGGAATACAATTTATTCAGAATGACTTCCAGTACAGGCTCAGAATATTTGCCTGAATAATCATTCAAGCTTAAGTAGGGGTAGATAACTTTTCCCCCTACTATGAATCTGATTTCTGACTCAATTCTGGCATTTCAATCTACATTTTAACTAAAATTGTGTTAGGTATGTTTTGATTGTTTGTCTGGATTTTTTACATCTTATATTTCTTATTCTAACATAGCCCTTTAGGTGTTCCAATATATTCCTCGCTCACCTGGCCCCCCCAGCCAGCCTTGCAGTATCAGAGGGAACCTCTCCTGCTCCCACACCTGCCCCCACTCACGGCATTGACCCTCTGAAGTCAGGACAGAAACCCACAGTGAAAGGTAGACATCTGGCCGCGCAAGTCATCAGGCTGGAGCTGAGAAAAGCCCAGTGTGGGGTAGTTTCCTCTCTTAACCTTCACTCCCTTCAAAATGCCACTCGTTCTAACGTATTACTTCCTCGGTGCACAGAATATTGTGAGCCGAGTCTTCTGGGTGCAGAGGCGCCAGAGCACCGCCCCTGGGCTGAGGCTGCTCACCTGCCCATGACACTGATAACTTGACCCAGGACAAGAACCTGAACTCTCCAACAAGGACAGGAACACTTCACGAAGGAGCACGAGTTCAACCCAAGTTCTGCAGACGGTGTAGGAATTAGGCAGGGCAAGGGGGAGGAAGACTGGAGAAGGGGTTGTAGGAAGATTTGGGGACACGGATAACACATTTACTTGACCAAACTGTAGGATTAGTAAAGGCATCAAGGACAACATTTATGGCAAGTTAGGGTGCAGATTGAGCCAACGCGGAGCCTCAATTACCAGATAAGGGCTTTGGAATTTGTTAGTTGGCAATAATATGCTACTACAGGTTTTTAAATAAGAGAAATAATACTGGCCTGTTTTAGAAATTGCAATGCTCAGAAGTGGCATGGGTTCTAAGAAGGAGCATAGGAGGAATGGGGACAACTTGTAGCATTATTCCTGTTACGATGAAGGCAGCAATTGTTATTATTGAATAATATTATTAATGAAGGCAGTTGGGGAAACGTGTCATCATTACTACTAGTCACGTAAATGAAGACAGGGATTTGGCAAAGGTGACAACACATGGCAGTGAAAAAAACAGGAAGAACTGGGGAGGAGGTCTGGAAGGGGTGGATGTGGGGCTGGACGTGGTCACTCCCCCACTGGCCTAAGCTGCACCTCTCCTTGCAAATGCAAATTGTCATTTTATGATTTCATTCACTTGATCAGATATTTCCTGCTTAAAATATGAGGCATGGCTCAAGCACCAGTAGCACAGTGGTTATGGCACTGGCCACATGCACTAGGATGGTGGGTTCGAAAGTGGCCCAGGCCAGCTAAACAATGACAACTGCAACAAAAAATAGCCAGGCATTGTGATGGGAGCCTGTAGTCCCAGCTACTTGGGAGGCTGAGGCAAGAGAATGGCTTAAGCCCAAGAGTTTGAGGTTGCTGTGAGCTGTGACACTACGGCACTCTACTGAGAGCGATAAAGTGAGACGCTGTCTCAAAATTAATAAATAAATAAAATAAAATATAAGACAGAAGAAAGAAAGAACAAAGATGTATGGAAAGTAGCAGAGGTGGATTGCAGCTGCTGTCTGCAGGTGAGTGAGTGCGGGGCATGAGAATCTCGGCATGCAGCACCCAAAATGCATTTCTTCCGTCCGTGGGTCACGGGACTCTGCGCTGCATGCAGCTCTGGTATTCAGACTACGTAAGGGCAATGCACATTTCTACTCTGTTCATTGAGGAAACCATTGGAATAGTATGACCTCTGTAAAGCCCAGGAAGTTTACACTCCGAGTCAGTAACCCCCCTTCCCCAGAAAGTAGTCACCACTTGTCTGATCACGACTAAATTACAAAACCGTGAGACCCCTAGGTCGCCTTCTCTAACATATAGGTGGTGTCTGTGAGAAGAGGAGCTGCTGTTTTGCTGGGAGAGCATCCAGTTGCACAGCTGACCTCAGAGGACAGTGGCATTCGGTTGACCTGGTGTCACCATGGTCTCTACACCCATCAGCCCAAGTGTCCAGGACTCATATCAATAAAGGTAACTTGGAAACAGGATAATTTTGAAGTGAAGACAATAGAGCAGGGGGGAAAAGTGTCTTTTGTATTATTTTTAAATCCTGGCATAAGAGTCTCTATCATTAGCTATCAGGGGAAAGATCAGCTAATATATTGCAACCTCGGAGATACAGGCGGCTCAGAAATGTCGCCTTCTCCATGGAAATCCTGCCCTGTCGGCTTTTCGATGTTTAAACAACCTCACAGCGACTCTGACATTGATATAAACCTTGCCATTTACAGGAAAATGCCAGCCCTTGCCCAGGACCTGACGTGGCTTTTTGTGAGGGAGCAGAGTGCCTGTGATTTATGTGAAACAACTATAAAATGTGAGGGCGTTGTCAGAGGGGTTGAGAGGAAAGCATGCAACTTAGCAACCAAAGTGTCTTAATAAAGGTCATCGTCGGGTGGCAGAGAGGTGCCACATGGCATCTGTGGCCACAGGAAATGCCCCCCACCATGTCTGTGATGCATCCCTAACTCTGTAACACTGGAGCCAGAAGTGGCTATGGCTTTGTCTGTTGAACTTGAAGATGAGAGGCCTTTCTGAAACTTTATTCTTCTGTATAATTATTTGTTCTTAAAACCTGTGACCTCCCAGGTTGTGGTCTTTATTTAAGTGGAGAGAAGAAAAAAAGGAAAAAATACTAATGTGAAATAAAGGAAAACAGGCACCCCCTCTGTACCTGGGGTAGTATACAGTGCGTCAGGGGTATATGCTGGACACAGAGTTAGGAACAGAACTCTGGCCCGGAGAACATACTGTACAATACAAAAATAGGTGGGGGTGCTGAATGACCTGGTGTAAGCCTGATTCAGGGTCAGTGGGTTACTCTCATGGACAGCCTCTCACTGCTGGCCGTTTTGTGGTGTGACTCTTCCAGTCTCATTTTCTGTATGCCTGGTCCTTCATCAGTCTACGCAGAAGCCAACCCATGGCCTCCAGGCCTGGGGACCTCACATCTGCCTTGTGTGTACAGCCCTAAGTGAACAGGCCCAGACGGCTACGTGCTGCCCTCACCCACACATACTGTAGAACTTGAACACTAACAGTATTCCCTGGGTTTTATGATAGAAATATCTCTATTATCCTCTTCTTCTGAAAAAGATAACAAGGATTTTAGAGACAGAGTCTCACTGTGTTATCCAGGCTAGAGTGCCATGGCCTCAACCTAGGTCACAGCAACCTCAAACTCCTGGGCTGGAGCCATCCTCCTGCCTCAGCCTCTAGAGTAGCTAATACTATAGGCACCTGCCACAATGCCCAGATTATTTTTTTTTCTATTTGTAATAGAGAAGGAGTCTTACTCTTGCTCAGGCTAGTCTTGAACTCTTAAGCTTAAGGGATATTCCCACCTTAACCTCCTAAGAGTTCTAAGATTATAGGTATGAGCTACCATGCCTGGCCACAAAACAAGAATCTTAGAGTTTATAGATTATAACTTATCCTCCAAAGTCAATTATTTTAACAAGGTAATTATTGTCTCATTCAGCAATGCAAAAACTGAGGTTCAGAGATGCTGATAGACATGTACCATCCATTGCAAGTTTTGAGAATATTGAAAAAAAATTTTTTAAATGCAAAAGTTTATCAGTGACAGAGATGGAGCCTGTGATGGGACCCAGCACATTCCAAAGGTCTGCCAGCCTAAGAGCCTGTCTGAGCCCTCGGGCTGTTGATCATAACAGGATCTTTATAAATCCAGCAGAATCAGATGCAGCATAGGGCTCAAAACAGGCAGGGCATCCAGGCCAGGGTTGGACACCTTCCTTCTAATCTCCAACTCTCATCCTGAGCAGAAACAAGAGAGGCCTGTCCCACGAAAGTCCTTGGTAATACGCATGTGTTCCAGAGTGTGAACAAAGAACTCGGTGGACACTGAGAGAACTGCCACTTGAATAAAAGGTTAAGAGCCCCGTGGGCAGAGCAGCCAGGATTATCCTCCCAGGTACAAGTGGACGCCTGCATTCCATGCATGGTGGGCCTCAGAAGCCCATCCTACCTCACCCAGGGCTGTAGATCAGCAGGGGTAGCGTGACATGCTGACAGCTTTGCATGTGCGCAGATCAGGAGCAGTGTCTTTAGAAGGTGCGGCTACAGTACAGGTAGTGAGGCCATCTGGACCCGAGTAGAAGCCGTGGTTTGGCGGAGAAGACAACAGCTGCGGGCAGAGATTCAGGTGGGATTTATCACAAGCAAAGTCACAGCATCTGCAATAGACGATGATGGAACAATTCACCTCTTAAGAAAGTTCCTGGTGCTCCAAGCTGAAATAAGCCCTTGACCTTGGCGTATCAAGGGGCTGTGAATGACAACTGCCTCTTATGAGCAGGGCTCCAGTACCCCGGCGGGTCTGGGAAAAGAGAAAATACTGAAAAAAGCCAGAGGAAAGAAACACTTTATATCAAGTGGAACAAAAATAAGAATTACATGGGACTTCTCATCAAATACCATGCAAGCAGAAAGAGAGTGAAGTAAAAGATTTAACACGGCAAACAAAAAAAGCACTTTTTCGAGAATGAGTCCTCAAACTTGTCAGACCTTGTATGGTGACAGTGTTCATGGCCATTCCAGAAGAAGATTCCAGAATTGCTTTGAAGGGTGGACTAGGCGCTGGCGTTGGTGCCAGCTCCCCAAGGGGACTACTTCAAAGGTGACGGTAGGGACGTCCAGCAGTGAGGGCTGGAGCACTTTCTCTGGGATGAGTTCGTGAACTTAACTGTCCAGTCTCACACACGACTTCTGCTAGTGTTTCTGATTTCACACTTTCCATTATGTTTCATCATTCTGTCTGTCTCAATTCCTACATGGCATTAAATAAACAGCTTCATCATCACTCCTGTTATTTGGTAAGATGAGTTTCTCCATATATTATCAGTTACCTTGGCTACTGTTAGACTTATACTAAATTTTGGGATAAATATATCTTGTTCTGTGGGAAAAATGAGAAATCTGATGTAAATTTCATTGCACACATGAAGAAATTGGGGAAAATTTTCTTATTCTATTCTTAAATATGGGAAAGCCTTCTGTGTATTTCAATAAAGTTGTATAATATCTAATATAAAATCTTTCCATATTATATGTATATTTATTTATGTCTATTTGTTACTATTTGAATAAGATTTCTCTCTTTTTTTTTTTTTTTGAGACAGAGTCTCACTACGTCACCCTTGGTAGAGTGTGCTGGTGTCACAGCTCACAGCAACCTCAAACTCTTGGGCTTTAGATATTCTCTTGCCCCAGCCTCCCACCTACCTGGGACTATAGGCGCCCACCACAGTGCCAGGCTATTTTTTTGTTGCAGTTGTCATTGTTCTTTAGCTGACCAGGCCAGGTTCAAACCTGCCAGGCGCCGTGTATGCAGCTGTGGCCCTACTCACTGACCTACGGGCACCGCCTTGAATGGGATTTTTATAATTATATTCTATAATTAGTTGCTGCTTTTGGTTAAGAGAATAATTGACTTTTTTCTCTATTGATATTTCATTTAATAATTTGTTGAACTCTCTAGTGAATTCTAAAATTTGTATTTATATTTTCGTGTATTTTTCATAAATAAAATAATATCGTTTGAGAAAAATGACAGTTTTACATCTCAACTTTCACTTTACCTCACATTTAATATTAAAGAAACAAGGCTCAGCGCCTGTGGCTCAAGTAGCTAAGGCGCCAGCCACATACACTTAAGGTGGCAGGTTCAAATCCAGCCCGGGTCCGTCAAACAACAATGATGGCAGCAACCAAAAATAGCCAGGCGTTGTGGCGGGCGCCTATGGTCCCAGCTACTTGGGAGGCTGAGGCAGCAGACTCTCTTGAGCCCAGGAGTTGGAGGTTGTTGTGAGCTGTGATGCCACAGCACTCTACCCAGGGGGACAGCTTGAGGCTCTGTCTCAAAAAAAAAAAAAAAATAATAAAACAATTCATATTATTACTTTATTAACAGATTACAGAGAAAAAAGTCCCCCAAATTATGGAGGAAAAAAAAAGGTTACCTTGATTTCAACTCTCAGCAGTGGCTGTTGACCTGTTGCTCAAGGCTACAGGATCTCTGACACAGCAGCCACATCTGCGGCAAATCTACCATTCAGACAACTACGCAGACAGAGGATTGAACTACTGATGTGGCATTTTGCCCAGAGCCACAGCTACCTGGTCATGGAAACACAGCAATGTCTAAATACCAATGTAAGACTCTTGCCACGCCTGAGAATGAGAAGTAAGCCCATCCCATGATTGACGGACCAGAGTCTGCAGCCCAGACCCACATATGGACATAACACTCACATTCCTCCATCAGCCTCAGACTGGGGCACCTGGCGCGCTCTTGGTTAATAGCGTTACTTAAAATTCCCCATCATGAATATTTTTACAACTTGCAATATATTATTTTTAAAATGTTGGTGATGATTTTAATCCTTGTCTGCCCCCGAGCTTGTGTTGTGCCGGGAAACCACACTCAGCTTCCCAGATCTTAACTTCAACGCTCAGGATTTGCCCTGTGCTTGGGGGAGGAGGCTCCACAGAGAACAATAAAGATATTACAGAACTGTAAAATTCGCTGCTTTCAAGATTTGTGAGCGCTTCTGTGTTGGTTTACCTTTCTTATTAGGTATTTTGACTTATAAATTTATATTTCATATGCTTGAGAATTTCTTCATTTTATTTAAAATATCCAACTTCTATTATTTTTTCATACCTAACTCAAAAATCTTCTAGCATAAAGAAATAGAAGGAAATACCCTCAGCTGGAGAACAACTGTTGGAGCAGAGATAATTAATTATTCCCCGTATCAGTTTTCCCCTTTTCCTTCACAGTAGAGATACCCATTTGTAGTTGGACACAGGATCACAAAGAATAAAGGTTATTATTTCCTGATATCCCTCAAAGGTTGTGCTGATGACATAATATTTGTCAGCTTTCAGGCTCAGCTTTTTTATGCCCTGTTCATCTAAAAATTTTAAGGGCTTCCCCTCCCCCCGCCCGCAGGAAAAAAATTAGGCGGGTAATAAGATGTTTTCATATGATAATGATTTTGTTTTATTTTCTAGCCCTTTTCAGGATCACCTCTTATCTTCCATATCGGCCACCTTCTCTATGAGTATTTTTATATTAATGTTCTGTTGCCATTTGTTTGGATTTTCTCAAAACCATCTACACCTTAATACGTTTTCAGTTCTAGTTTTCCTAATATTGGTTTTAATTCACTTTTACCTCCACAATGTTTTTGGTTTTCTCTTTTATATTTAGAGTATACAACAAAATATATTATTTTATGGACTTAAACAACTCCTTCCAAATTTTGATTATCAGTGTGACTAAGTGGGATTTTTCAGTCACATACTGTCTTAGTTTATAATCTGGTTGTGAGTCTCCGTCCTCAACAGCCACCTTTGAGACTTGCTCCCTATGTGTCTCTCTCTGCAGAACCCCTCGGGAATGACTCTGGGCCACAGGCCGTAACATGTTCAAATTAGGAGGTTTCTCATGTACTCCAATCCATTTCAAAATCTTTTATCAAAATTCATAGCTGCAACTTTTTACCTTGTTCTTTGGGCTTCCCTGGCCTATGATTCTTGCCCCTCTGGTAAAGGGTTACCAAAACTATCTCTCGGTGCTATGGAAAACTTGCTTTTAGGGAAATTGGTGCCTTATTCAAAGTAGAGGGAAATATATTACTGCCTTAGTGCCTGTGATCTAATTAGCCCATCTTCCAAAGTCTTTATCTATTATGCCTTCACAGGGATGATGTGGGGATTAATGAGAGTTTGGGTTTTTGTTTGTTTGTTTGTTTGTTTACAGGTTTTGG
>NW_003852583.1:1229764-1234592 GCF_000181295.1 Otolemur garnettii
TTTTTTTTTTTTTTGAGATGGGGTCTAGCTCCATTGCCCAGGCTAGAGTTTAATAGCATTATGATAACACATTGCAGCCTCAGACTTCTGGGCTCAAGTGATCCTCCCTGCTCAGCTTCCTGAGTATCCTGAGTAGCTGGGACTACCAGCATGCTATGTGCAGCCATACACATAGCCTGGCTAAGTTTCTAAAAATATTTGTAGCCATACAGTCTTTCTACATTGCCCGGTCTCGAGTACTCCTCTGCCCTTAGCTT
Organism: Otolemur garnettii; assembly: GCF_000181295.1. NCBI lineage: Eukaryota > Metazoa > Chordata > Mammalia > Primates > Galagidae > Otolemur > Otolemur garnettii. The sequence goes on from NW_003852583.1 coordinate 1,230,022, forward strand.
CCTGAAGTGCTAGGATTACAGGTGCAAGCCACTGCACCTGGCCAATGATTCTATGCATACAATACAGGAAATACCAATACTTCAACCATCCATATGGTATTTTGATAGATAATATAATTTTTCTGGCTCAACATTCCTTTCTGTCTGCATTTGAAGTGAGTTATGGTTTGAACAGAACTGCTCACAGCACCACCACCTTACTCAGCTGAAGACATGTTGACACAGAACCTGAGTACAGAACTCCCGTGGTCCCACAAAGCTGGGGCTCTAGTGGACTGCAACTTAGTATAAGTTACATGTATTACGGAGGCCACATAGCAATTGGAAATGATACAGGTGTACAGAAAGTGTGGATCAATCATTCCAACATTGTGCAGAGAGATTTGCACCTAGTGCAGGGCCCTCTGAGATCCATCCCAGCCTGGCTGCTACTCACGTACCCTTCATGTGGGGCGGCTTTTGGACACATGGTTCCATCCCTCACTATCGTGTCCTCTCAGCTGGTGAACATGGCCAGGGCTCGACTATTCGATGTAGAACAAGGGGAAAATGTCCTTGTGTTATTTCTTTATTTGTGCCCTGCATATCACTTACCTCCTAAAAGTGTGCTATAAAAATAGACCAACAGTGAACCGTCTTTCTCATTTCCTTGGATCCCTTGTTTATTGTTCACACCAAAAGAATCAGTCACTCCCTGCATTTTATACTGAACTCGTCATGCATGAAACCACGAGTAACCATTCATTACAAGCCCGTGGACACTGGGCGGTGTTGGCACACTTGGCTTTCTGTTGTTTCATGCACGCCCGTGTTTGCTGCTCACATTCACTGTCCACCCGGCTCTGACTCAGGCAGTGCTGAGGTCACAGCAATAAGCACATGTTACCCTCTAAACCTTCCTCGGGATTGCAGTGCAGCTGCCACGCACTTGCTTAAGCAGCTGTCTAAGGGTGTGAGGTCACATGCTAGTGATGAGAAGGGAGAACGCCAGGGCTTTGTTCTCTGATGGTCATGAAGCTCTGAAGTGGCTCTCCGACAGAACCCCTCTCAGGTGCCAGGCAGAGGGCAGAGGGCAGAGGGCAACCACACTGAGGAATGTAAATAATGGTTGAATTCAGTGCTGCACAGAAAATGGATACAGGAATTTGATTACATGAAAATGCTCATTAAATTAAAACCTACAGGAATAATAATGATGACTAATGCAAAGATAGAGACAAGCTCAAAGATTTTAAACAAACCACACGTAAATGCCAAATGATGGAGGGAAATTTGGACAGTGCGGAACTCAGAAAAGACCAGGGCACTGTCCCTGGCTGTGGTGTCAGGTGGGGCTGGATGGTGGCTACCCACTGTGCTGGGCTGTCTGTGACAGGGCTCATGGCCAACTTCAGCGGCGGTGAGATTTTCTGAAAGACCCATAAAGGATACAGTTGCCTGGTTTTGATTTTTGAGTAGAAGGTTGTGATTACTTTAGGGACAACTCATGGAATTTGTGTGAAGGTTTGGAGTAGATTTAAGGAAGTAAAATTTAGTTCATGAGGCAATGCGGGTGCAGGAGTCTGAGCAAGAAGTGCTGGTCACCTGACCAGGGGAGCAGCGCAGAGGTAAAGAGGAGAGTGCGGGCAAAGTAGGGTTTGGACAGAAACTCAGGAGCTCATGTGATGTTTTTTAGACAATGCGCAGAGGAAGGCGAGAGTGAAGACCGGCTAGTTCCTCCTCTACCACTCAGGTCACTGGATGACGGCTTCACTGCACACCAAAGTTGCCAGAATTATAAAATATCCCCAGGTGGGGGGAGTCATGTGTGTGACTGGGGGCATGTGAAGCTTGAGGTACTTTTCCCTGGCCCTGTTCAACCCTCCCTCCCTGAGAATCCCTCAGGTCTTTGCCCGGGTGGCCTTGCGTGTTGCTTTTTTGGCTTCCATTATGATTCCCAGTTTCCTGTACAGCCTTCTTCATCCTTGCCTGGGTGTAAAATGGAATTGTGTCAGAGCCTGTCCTGGAAAACCTTCTAGCCTTCCCCTCCACACATCTCCTGGGCAGAACCTGTGCACAGCTGGGTTATTGCTCATCTCTCCTGGCTTCTGAGTTTCCGTCCAAACCTGGCTCCAGACCTTTCTCTGCTTCTTGCCTGCAGACCAAAGCCACCCATGCAACCAGCTCAAATCCAAAATGTTATGAACTGCCCGACCTGTTCTTCCTCCCTGTCCCATTCCTCCTGTGCGAGTGGTGCCACCTCCTCCAAGCCACACCTCTTGGGTGCTCGGCCTCCTGGTCTGGTGGCCACTGTGCTCACTTCCCTCGGTCTCTTCCTGAGCAATCTTTACACTGTGCTAATAAAATCAATATAATCTCTTAATGATTTAGAATAGTGGACTCCTAAATTACTCACATTCTCCATCCTTTCAGGGACAGATACAACCTCATTTTCAGGACAGATCACTCTGATCTGCAGTCCTTCCTCAGCAGCTTTACGTTTGGGCAAGTTGGACTTGAACACATGTTCTCTCAAGCCTTCTGCATCACCCTATCTGCATGAAATAGTGCATATCCGTAAGGCCACTTTTCCTGTGGCTCGGGCTGCAGAAAGATTTTTCAGCATAATCAAAATAACCTTCAATGGCTCGGTGCCTGTGGCTCAATCGGCTAAGGCACCAGCCACATACACCTAAGGTGACGAGTTTGAATCCAGCCCAGGCCCGCCAAACAACAATGACGGCTGCAACCAAAAACAGCCGGACCTGTAGTCCCAGCTACTTGGGAGGCTGAGGCAGAAGACTCGCTTGAGCCCAGGAGTTGGAGGTTGCTTTGAGCTGTGATGCCACGGCACTCTACCCAGGGGGATAGCTGGAGGCTCTGTCTCCAAAATAATAATAATAATAATAATAATAATAAATAACCTTCAAGAAAGCTCCGATTCCCTGGAAGGGGCCGCCAAGGCCTTCCCCACCATTCTGAGTCTTCCCACCAGGTGACTCCTGGTTTGTTTCCTTCCAAACTGCTCCTGTGCAGAATGTTATGGTTCTGTGCATCAGGGAACGGCCATCACAGCAGGACTCCTCCGGCTTCCCCCATCCACTTTGCGGTCAGCTCAGTAGCTCCTGAAGGTTTGTTCTCTGGATGGTAAGTGGGATGGTCAGGGAGAGGGGTCATTTAGAGGACATGTGACCTTTCTCCATCTCTCCCCGAGTCACCTTCTGTCCCCTTAGCTCATGTCATGCGTTACCACATCTCCCACAGGACGGCACTGCCAAAAGACACGTCTGCCTTGATTTAATCTTGGCCACAATGCTTCTTCCAAAGAAATTTCTTTGGAAAACAAGTTTCAGTGACCACCAAGTTCTCCCCCTCACCCTACACGCTGATCTCTTGCAGAGTGAAGCTTCCAGAGGACGGCAGGGGATGGGGAGAGGACGGGGAGGGTGCTCTCACCCACCTCTGGCACACGGTCCGGTGCCTGATATGAGTAGCTGACAAATCAGTATTTATTGACCGAACACAAGAACGGTTCCTTTTCAGTGAATCCATTCTGGGTTCTTGCTTTGTATGATGTCACTCTGATCTTCCTGGATTCTTTCATAATTGGGTTTTGCATGTCGTTAGCCCAATAGAAATGAATACTACTTGCAAATAGAGACCAGAATTTATAATTTTAATATCTCCTAATCTACCCAGCACACAGATAAAGATACAGTGAATAATTAATGGTAATTAACAGTGTTGTTTGTATAATACGGTAAGCATTTTATGTAAGCAAAGATCCAGAGTAACTGAGTCTTTTAACTAAAACTAGAATCATTTTATAATGAGAGAGGAAAAAGAGGGAGAGAGCAAAGGGGAAGGGAGGGAGAGGGACAGAGAAAGGAAAGAAGAAAACGTCTCCTCTAGTGAAGTTAATTTTAAGGCTAATTTTCTGTTAGAACTGTATCATTTTCTCCGGATTTTTTTCTAAAGATGAATTAGGTGTCTACCATGAGCAATGCAATATGGTAGGTGATATTTCCTCAAAAGATCAGGCCAGTATATAATCTTTCTTCCAACAATTTCAAGCTTTTATAGGAAGATATGATAAGCACTGAACTTTCTGGCATAGCTCTCCAGATTAAATTTATCGACACCTTCTGAAGGGTTCTGAAGTAGGAACTCGTTCCCCTTTCTCCTTGCCTTTATTAAATAACAAGTTTTAAACACCCACATGAGTTACAAACAGGTACTGAGATGAAGGCTTCATGGTCATCTACTTAGAAAAATAGGTTTAAACTGGTTTTGTACATCCTGCGAGGATGGAAAAGATAAAGAAAAGGCCTGATTGAAAGATTGGAGGACTAGAGAAAGAAAAGGCATTTCCTCAGGAATGCAGAGATGCCTTTATTTGTTTTCTCTTGTTTTCAAGCCCAGTGTGTATGCTGCTGTTTGCCTTGGAGACCCTTAACCTGTCAGGATTATAAATGATCTTTGAATTTACCTATCAAATATCCAGCGCCCACTGGCTTGTCCGAGTAACAACCACGTTTGGAGTTGCGGTAGAAAGCCAGCTGCACACTGACGGCTCCTGACTTGGGCTCCCC
>NW_003852583.1:1234743-1242132 GCF_000181295.1 Otolemur garnettii
TGATGCATCACAGCCAGTCAACTCGTGCTCTAGGTGACCCAGGGCTCTTGGACACCAAATGACACTCCTACATGGCATCAGGATGAGACGTCACAATGCAGTTTCCTCTTCTCTCAGTGTCCTCCACTGCTAGTGAGTCAAACAAGTGAGGTGACGCCAGGTACTTACCAGCTTCTGACTCTGTTTTCTTGCTCACCGCAGCTGAGAGTCACTCTGCTCTGTGTGGGGTGTTTACATCCTTGGGACAGGTTACGTGATGAATGGGACGCTGATATCAATGATGCATGTATATGTGCACATGTTTCTATATAACCCGTCAGCGAGTCTCTCCTCATTACACACACTTATAAGATTTTATAGTAAATTTGAAAAAAATGCCTGCTGGAAATACTGAGAAAAGAAAAAAAATATATATATATGTATATATAGAATACTTATTTGCATTACCATGGTAACCTGAAATTTCAAAAATTAGTCTAATTTTTATTCATCTATTCTTTCAAGGAAAAGACACTTCTCCCACTTAACCTGGTTTATTATCAGCATCTGTGGATACCTCCTTGCTCTTCCCTACCTTCTACCTCAGGTTTTCTGGATATTTCATTTTATTGATGTGTCTACACCCTGCATATAAGTCCATTTACATAAAAATAGGGCAGCCTCACTGATATTTGTGTTGCATGAAATTACAAGCAGGTTTGAGCTGAACAATTAATAGTCCTTTCTTCTCAGTGGTGGTAAGAATAGTGCCAATTTAATGCTGTTTAAGCTTATTATCTAATTGCATGCTTGTGCTAGCTTCAGAAACGGCCTGACATGAAGGCAGGCTTGTGCTGTGTCCCCTCCGCAGTAGAATATTCAATTATTTGTTCTGACTCATGTAATTCCCTGTATTCCAAGCTTGTTAATGTCATTACAGAGCTGAAATAAAGTGATTACTCTTAATGAGTATTTATCCGATAGGAAATGCAATTCCTGCACCCTCCAGCTGACAGTGGACGGTTACAGAGTTTGCTCACTGGTCCATTCACACCTCCCCACTGCCACCCAAAGGCGCCATCCCCCACCTCCTGACTTTCCTGTCAGGGAGGCAACATTGCATTGCGGCATTCTGTGAAATACTGTCAGATGATGGGGAAAAAATAAAAATCTTTTTAAAAAAGGAAAACGAAGAATTGCAGCCTCCCCCGGCAGAGTTCCAGCTAATGACCGCTGCCTCCACTTGCTGGCAGTGATGACAGCTTGCACTAAACGATGACGGCACGCCTGCTGTTGCGTTTGCCCACTTATGTTATTTCTCTTGACATGGTTCTGGGGAAGGCCTAATTTTTTTGACATTTGACCATGCAAATTTGAGTCCTGATACATTATTCTGCATTTACATCCTCCCAGTGTTGCTGTTTAAAATGTGCTACAAGCTCCAGGAGCTCAGCTAATAAAGGCCACCGAATGAAAGGAAGTTAAATATGGACGCCAGAGGAGCCCCAAATGAAGGCCCGGCTTGTACATCTCAGAGATGACCTTCTAGAGATGAACGCACGGAAAATCTTTTTTTAAAGCAAATGGTAAAAATATAACATCCATTTTTTTTGTAAAATATTCTTTAAAAGGTTTTCAAATATAGACCCAAAAAAAGAAAAAAGACCCCATTATATTTTACATGAAAGTTTTTCTACCCAGCTTATGAGCTAATGTATTATTAACCAAGTTCAAGGCCGTGCTTCTTCCCAAACTCTGAACTCAAGAATCTGCAGGAAAAATCTTTGATTTTCAGACTCACAGATGTGCAGTTGCCAAACTTACTAAATACTGTCACATCATCAAATGCCAGACCCGTTAGTTAAAAGAAAACCCTTTCATATTACAGATTTCTCTGAGTTTTGAAGAAAATCAAATTTTATCTTGTATTGTCTTTGGTTCTGTACCAAAATCCAGACATGACAATAATATGAGAAGAAAATTGAAAATCATCAGTAATACTAGTCACCATAGTGAACTGACTTAAGCACTACTAAAAATAAACACATAATTATAATAATGATGAAAGACACGCAGTCCCAGATTTTGTCCTGGACGTCAACATCAACATAGGTATGTCAACACCTTTTCTTCTACCATACTGGCAAAAAGAAAAAAAAAGTAATTGCTTATAATTTGTGCATGTTCATATTTTATTTACTTACCATTCAGTTTACTAAATTGGTATTTCTTCACACATTTTTAAATGTTTTATCATACAAAGGCCCTCTTAGAGTTAAATGCATTATAGTAAATGATGTAACGAAGAGAAGTAATTGAAGAACTTTATGTTTTGCATGAATTAAGATTATTACAGAAAACTCACTTTGAAATTAATGAATAGCCAGTTTTTCTTTGTCCCTCCCTTCTTTTCCTTGCCCCATTCCCACTGTGTCTGTTCTCTCTTTCCCTCCCTTTCTTCCTTTTCTCTTCCTTTCTTCCATTTTTGATACCCACTATATTTTCGAGTACCCACTATTTCTATCTCCCTATCTGTCCACGTCAGTAGTTGCATCCTGAAGAGTTCACAAAAGTAAACAGGACAGAGTCTTGGAAAAAAATAATCTTGGAGGGGCAGTGTCTGTGGCTCAAAGGAGTAGAGCACCAGACCCATATGCTGGAGGTCGTAGATTCAAACCCAGCCCCAGCCAAAATCTGCAAAAAAAAAAAAATTAATAATAAATAAATAAATAAAATAAAAATCTTGGAGTATGAAGGAGGGATTATGAGAGTCTAATAAGATATAAAAAATAATTTTCTCTTAAAAACAAAATCATTCTTACTTAATCATTTGCTGAACATTGAGATTAGAAAAGATAACTGCTGATGTGCTTTGTGTCAAGAGGTGCCCGTCCTTAGACATTTGGAGGATGCGAGTGTCTCCTCTCTGTGCTGAAGGCGCTTGTACTGACCAGCCACAGAGTTCCTCAAATCCTGATTTTCCCTTTGCTTTCTCTGGTTTGCCAGAAAGCACCAGAGGAGAGATGAAGCTTGACATCACCGCAGTAACTGTGCACCCCATGTTTCCACTCACCTGAAAAACATTCCAGGTCCACACCCTCCCACATCACACCCACAGCTGTCAGCACGTCAGAAGCACCATGCAGGTTCTGAGGGATGGAATTCAGTACACATGAAGTGTAGAGTCCTGGCTCAAACAGTAAGGAGATTAAACTCTTCTAATTAGTCTTACTACAACTATTCACAGTTACAGAGACTAGAGTCTATTTTGTTATATGTTTAAAATATTATAAAACAGCATAGAATTTAGTTTTATATATGTAATGTATATTGAATTTAATGTTTCAAATATTAATAGTAGCAAATAAACGATAATTTAATATTATCAAAAGAGTTGGTTTCCAAGAAAGTAAATAATAGTGGGGGAGAAAAAAGGAAATCTTTATCCCTTGGGAAAAGTACATGGGATAGCCTTGCTGACTCCACGGAGGGAGCGCTAGTCCGTTTGGACGTCAGTAATAGAGACGTTTGTAAAAACCCCCCCCCCCCCCCCCCCCCCCGGCTCTTGGTCTGATAATGATAAATGAGGTGGTTTGTACCTAAGGCAGCAAGCCCTGGCTGCATGGCGGGTCTGTGGGAAAACCCTCTTTACCCTGTTAGGTTGCACAATCAAACTGCCTTTCCCTACATTTTCCACTCAGATTCCTTCTATCTCCATCCGTCATTCTGGGATCACTTGTATTAGCCTGAAGAACTGGTTTAGAGTTGCCAACAGCTAAAGTAATGCTGAAACATTTCTTTGCTTGAGACACTTTTTCACCCTTATTTTTTGAAGGAAATTTGCTAGATATGAAAACAAAAAAAAACTGCCGGTTTTCGGGGTTTGTTTGTCATAATTTTGAAAATCTTATTCTATCGCCTTCTGAGTCCCATCACTTCTGCTCAGAAATCAGCTCTCATTCTCACTGTTGTTTTATAGAAGGGCATACTTTTTTTCTGCCTGCTTGTAAAAATTATTTGTTTGTCCATAATTTTATGTTCAATTTTTACCTAAATCACATACCTAAATGACATTTAATATATATTGATTCCATTCAATTCTCTGAAGTTTTCGCATCTGTGCGTTGATATCCTGCAGGCATTCTGATCCCTCTCAGATGGTTTTTGTCCTCAGGTATTTCTTGTACCCCCATCTTTTTCTTCTCTTTCTGGAAACACAGCTACACATTTGCTAGATTTCATGTTTACATCCCACACCTTTTGATGTTCTGTAATTTTTATTGACATTTGTGTCACTGCTTTAGTTTGAATATCTTCCTTTTAACTATCTTTACATTTAATAATCTGTCTTTTGCTATGTATAATGTGATGTTATTCTGTCAATAAATGATTCATTTGGTTATCATTTTGTACTGCAATAAAGTTCCCTATATTTTGTATACATTCTAATCATTATTAGAATACCCCATATTTGAATATTTTATCTGTATTTTATTTTTAAGATATCAGTCAGTCATTTTCTGTTACCTACACTATATGAACAAACTCTTTATCTGCTTAGATTGACTGTATTACCTCCTAGTCACCTTTTTAAATTTTTTTGAAAGTCTAGAAATTATGTGTTAGACATTAAATTATTATATTGTAGAGGATCAAAATTATATTGTTTTCTATTATAAATTTGCTTAGAGTTAAATTTAAGTTATGTTATGAATGAATCAATGACCTTGATCCTATCGTGGTATCTTTTGGGGATTATGTAGGGCAGATATATTTCAATTTTGTCTTATTCTCAGAAAATGACCTGCCCTTCTAAAGTATGGTCTTTCTAAACAGAATATCCAGAGTATTTGAAAGATCACTCATATCTTTTGAGAAAATTCTTCTATTTTCATTTTATCCATGATGTTTTTTTACATGTCCATATTTTTTTCTTTTTTTTTAATTAAATCATAGCTGTGTGCATTAATGCAATCATGGGGTACAATACATTGGTTTTATATACAATTTGACATATTTTCATGAAACTGGTTAACATAGCCTCCCTAAAGGAGATTGGCATGTGAGTTGGACTCAGTGAGGAACATCCGTCTTGAATGTGGGCAGGCACCATCTGAGCAGTGGGAGTCCTGGATGGGACCAGAACAAAAAGTTCAAGGAAGGGCAAAATTCTGCCTTTCTCTCCCAGAGTCAGGACACCCTTTTCCTCCTGCCCCTGGATGCCTGAATAACACAAGCTCTGGCATTTGGACTATGGGCTTGTCCAACATTGGCCGTTGAGTTCTTGTTCCTTAGGCCTCAGACTGAGGATGACACCATCAGCTCTCTTGGTCCTGAGATCTTTGGACTTGGGCTGAATCACACTAGCAGGCTTCTTCCTTCTCCAGAGTGGCCCCAGGGAATCTTTTATTATGTAGACATCCTGCATGTTTTCTCTGAAGATGCTGACTCACACATGTGCTGACACATGCAGATGTTTCTCAAAGAGCTTACTTATCTCTGTGGGGTGTCACCAGCTCTAAGCACTCACAGTGCTGTGTGCTATGCACAGATTCTTCTGTCTACTAACTTCCACAATTAGGTAAATTAGCACCTTTTGACCAGCCTTTTTTCAGTTAGGTTTTCTATATTTGTAATGCAAATAGATGTTGATTGTTTGTTTGGTGTTTGTTCTTTAACCTGCTGATTTTATCCTGGAATCCACCTGTTTCCTAAACAAGTTTTTAGATATTGGGATACATTATTATCCTTCTGATGGGCAATAACTTCCCTGCATTTTAATAAATGCACATTGTCATGCATTCATTATTACACTGCCTAAAAATGCCTCTGTGCTTCACCTATTCAACTCTATCTTGCACCTGAACACTTGCTAGTGACTAACACTCCTTTCATATCTCTGATTCTGCCCTTTCCAGAAAGTCACATAATTGCAATTCCATCATATATGCCTTCTTCCAATAGGTTTAATGTACTTAACAACCTGCATTTATGATTTTCCCATGTTGGCTCCAGACTTGATAGCTCCTTTATTTTATTGCTCAATCATATTCCATTGTATGGATGTACCATAGTTTGATTATCCAATTACCTACTGCAAGACATATTGATCGCTTCCAGTTTGGAACCATTATAAATAAAAATTCTATAAGCATTTGCTTATGGGTTTTTATGTGGGTATAAATATTCACATCACTTGAATGATACCCAAGAGTTTAAGTCCTGAATAGGATGGTAAGACTATGTTTAGCAATTTGGGAACCTGAAATCTGTCTTCAGTTGTGGCTGTGTCATTTGAATTCCCACCAGAAAGAAATGAGAAATCCTGTTCCTTTTCATCTTGAACAGAAATTGATGTTATCAGTTTTTGTGGAGTACAGTTATTTTTAATAGGTAGATATTAACATCTCAAATTATCTTTATTTACAGATAATATAATCTTAAATGCAGAAGACCCTAAAAACTTCACAAACCTTCATAGAACTAATAACAAATTCAATAAAGTCACAGTATAAAAAAATCAATACACAAAAATCAGTTGTATTCCTGTAACAATAAACTCTGAAAAGGATATGCATAAGTATAAACTTAACCAAGAAGATGAAAATCCCTACCCTGAAGACTACAAAATGCTGATGAAAGAAATTAAGGAAAGCAGAAATAAATGGAAAGACATGCCATGTTCCTACAATGGAAGGTATAATTGAGTTAGAAGATCCACGTTACCTGAAGCAGCCTATAGACTTGATGCTCAGGCTGTTGAGATCCCAGTGCCTCACTCCAGGGACGGCTGCACTCACAGCCCTGACTTCACCATGATGTGATATGTCAATGTAACAAAATTGCACCTGTACCTCATGAATATATACAAATTTTTAAAATGGGGGGGGGCCCAAATGGCATTATTTTATAGAAATGAAAAAAATTTCTAAAATTACATGGAATCACAAAATAATATGGTTAAAGCACTCTTGAGAAACAAGAGCAAAGCTGGAGTCATCATGCTTCCTGATTTCAAAATTTTAAAAATGTTGTAATGGCACAAAGACAGACTGACGGATGAATGGAAGAGACCCAAGAGGTCAGACATAAACCCAAGCACGTATGTGGAATTGACTTTCCCTAAGGATAAGAAGACCACACAAAGGGAAAAGTTCCTCTCCTCAACAAATGCTATTGGAAAACCTGGGCGCTGGACATACATACAGGGGAATGAGACAGAGTTCACACCTGGGCACTGGACGTACATGCAGGGGAGTGAGACTGAGTTTACACCTGGCCACTGGATGTACATGCAGGAGAGTGAGACAGAGTTCACACCTGGGCGCTGGACATACATGCAGGGGAGTGAGACTGAGTTCACACCTGGACACTGGACATACATGCAGGACAGTGAGACTGAGTTCACAC
>NW_003852583.1:1242370-1251613 GCF_000181295.1 Otolemur garnettii
GCAGGAGAGTGAGACTGAGTTCACACCTGGACACTGGACATACATGCAGGACAGTGAGACTGAGTTCACACTGTGCATCATACAGACAACTCAACTCAAAGCAAAGACTTACGTGGGAAACTTGAAACTGGAAACCCTGAAGGAAATACAGGAGACAAGCTGTGTGACACTGGGCTTGGTGATGATTTCTTGGCTATGTCACCAAAAGCACAGGAAACAATAGCAAAAGTAAGTGAGATTGCATCAAACTAAAATGTTTATTCAAAATGAAGGAAAAAAATCAGTGGAATGATAAATGTACCTATGGAATGGGAGAAAATATTGATTGTTTTAATTTGAAATTCCCTAATAAAAATGATGTTGGCCATGTTTTCAAGTGTTCATTCATTGTATGTGTATTCCTTTGATGGGGGAGTCTATTCAGATGTTTTGCCCTATTTTTAACTGGACTATTGGTTTTCTCATTGTTGACTTTTAGAAGTCTTTAAATATGATTAAATAAACATTCTTAAGTCTTTTAATCTTGCAACACTGTATGTCATACAAAAGTTTTAAAGATCCAAATTCTCAATTTTTTTCATATTTCCATTAACTTGGTGTTGTAACTACAAACTCATCACAAAACCAAAAAGCATATCAATTTTCTCTTTTGTTAACTTTTAGGAGTTTTATGGTATTGCTTTCATATTTTAGTCTATGACACATATTCAGTTAATTGTTATAAAATGTGTAAGTTTTCTACCTAAATTCATTAATATAGATGCCTGGTTTTCTAACACTATTTTTTGTAAAGACTCTCATTTCCCCCTGGAGTTTCGCTTGCTTGCCAAAGATCAGTAGAACATATCTTTACGAGTCGTGGTTTCTCTGCTCTGTCCCATTCATTAATCTAGGTTCTCATTTTCACCTGTACCTCCCTGCCATGATTACTGCAGCTTTCAGTAAGTGTAGCAAGTCTTGAAGTGAGGCAGTGTCAGTTCTCCACCTGTTCTTTGTCAATTGTGTTGGCTCTTCTGGCCAGGCCTGTTGCCTTTCCCTAAAAACACAGAATCAGTTTTCCTTGATAAACCATCCACACCATGACATGTGGGCATTTTGTTTGGGATTGCATTGAATCTACGCATTAAGGTGGGAAGAACTGACATCTTAACCTTATGGAGTCTTGTAATCTACGAACACAGATCACCTTTCCATTACTTCTGTGCTTTGATCTTTCCATTAGAATTGTATAGTTCTCCACAAATGGGTGCTGCATATATTTTGTTAAATTTAGACCTCAGTATTCTATTCTGGGGTGACATTTTGATAGTGTTGTGTTTCTAATTTCAAAATGAAGGGGAAAAGATTTTAGAAATGGGATTCCAGTTTATGTCCTCTCCTGAAATGTGGAACAGTGCCTGTTTGCTCCTGTCTTTGCAGACAGCCACATTCGCTTTGTGCTCATGTCCACCATCCGATTTCCTTGTCAGCCTTTTCCCAGTAGATTCTGCTGTAGTTCACACCAGACAATCAACAGTTAGTACTAAATACCACGCGTGAATGTACAGAAACCACACAAACCTGGGGGCAGTGGTCACCACAGCCAGGTGGCCTTATTCCTCATCCAGGGCCATTTGACTTACTTACAAAGTGGTATTTGCTGAAAATATCTGGTCTTCTTATTTGAAACTTTGTTTTTCCAATCATCTTTGCTATCCTCCTCACTGTATAGAAAGTATTTTCTGACTGATGAATGAAGGCAACTTATCAATTCAATTAAATTCTTTGATTTTAGAAGTTAATCCTATTTTCCCGAAAAATACAGTATGTTGTGCTTCTGACTAAATATGGTTAGGCAACCCAAGAACCCCTAAGTTGTCTAACATTTTCCAACTCCTGATCGCGATGGCACTCTGTCCACAGCAAACGGGAAGAAGGACTCAGGCCGTGGGAGCAAGGTAGCCGTGGATCAACAAGAACACAGCAAAGTCTCGCGAATCTCAGAGCTGATATGGGGACTTGGATAGTGGCCATGTGTGACCAACCCACGAAAATTCAGAGTGTGAATGGCAGATGAAATAGATTTTAAAAAGAAGGGGCCAAGACCTAATCATAGTGAGAAATCAGCGTGGGCTTAGCACCGTTCTAGTAACTGACATTATCTCGATGGGCCCAGCCTGAGCCTTCAGTCTCCCTGAGGAATATTATAAAACAATTCTATGACAGACTGCAGGTCCCTCTGTGGCACTCACTGTAACTGCCATTGTGAAATCACCGGTGTGATTGTGCAGCATCTCCTTCTCGGACCTCATGCTCCTTCAAACCGCAGCTAGTGCGTCCTCCCCAGCACTGCACCTCTTGCTCCAAGCAAAATGCTTGGTCCACAGCAGACATAACATAAATATAAGTTGTGTGAATGAATTAATGAGTGGACGAAAAGATGAATAAATGAAGGACCAGATGACAAGCACCCACATTAGCAGCGTGATTACCCGTAAGGGAAATGTTGTTCCTACTTAGGGGTGAAAACACTCCTGACCTTGCCTCTTCCCTGGAATAGACCCTTTTTGCTGTCAACCAGGGCCCTGATAAAGTCCTCTGATGTCAGAGGCATCTAATGCCAATACCTTGGCCTGGGGGAACACGTTAGAAAACACCGGTCTGAGCCTTCACAAATTGCTCCTTAAGGGAAAGTCCCAGGTGTGTCGTGGGGAGGGGCTCCTTGCTGTTCCTACATCTTCATCTTCTCAATCTCACAATAATGAAAAGCCTGTTGAGATACTTTAGCTGCTCTCTCCACTGACTTGCGCTCTGATAAGCAGTCACTCTCAGTGAGGATGTTCAAAAGAGGCCAGACTCAGCGTACCCCAGAGAAGGGAATACTGGGGAAAGGTCCCACTCATCCTTGCTGGGAACAGGACAGCTATTAATCAGTCATTCAGCCAAAGTGTGCCTGGCTGCAGCAAGGCCAGTAGCCCTCCTCACACAGCCTCAGCAGGGTGCAATGGGGACATCATCGGGATAGCTAGTTCAATTCCAAGTTCAATACCAAGTTTGAACTATGCAATTTTTTTACATTGATTTACTTAAGAATGGGGGTGCTCTAATAATGTGGCATTTTAGCAGAATTGTCAATGAAAGGTTATCTGAGAAAGAATATTCTATATATAAATCAAATGTTAACACAACAATGAAATAAATGAGGTGAAAGCTATATTAATTAGTTTGATGTAACCATACTAAATTGTATTAAAAAAACACATTGTACCCCACAAATGCATAAATGTATTCATGATCTATGTATATATGGCTTAATAAAAGGAAAAAAAAAAAAAAACACAGAGGGAAAAAAAAAAGAAAAGAAAAGAAAGAAAATGAAATTCCCAGGCAGTAAGATAGGAGTATGTTGGGCACAGTAAAAGAACAAGGAGTCCAGGGTGGTGGGAGATAAAACTAGACTTTATAACTTGTGATGTAACATTTTAATGTTCTTTCATTTCTGTAAACCCTGATTAGCTTCTAGACTTCAGGCATACTGCGCTCATGGCAGAACACTTGTGATTCCATGGGGACCCTTGGCAATTGTGAGGGTGCCTCACTTGTCTAGTGAAGCTTCAAGGAGAAAAGAGGTGCTGAGTAGCAACTAAATGGTGGCTGTGGAAACATTGTGGGGTCCCTCACACTAGCGCAGGCCCCCGAGACCCTGCCAGATGCGGCGGGCAGCTCTGGAGTATTGCGCTAGTCAGAAAGGCCATAAGAGCACACTTCTGTTTTATGATAATAACTGTTGATTCTCATGGGAAGTTTGCTTGGACCACGACTGGTCACGAAGTTGCTGAGACTCTTGAATCACCGTCTGCCTAAGAGAGAGCCGCAGAAGTTCAAGGGAAGCCAAGAGGAGGAAGGTATTTCCGGTAAGTCTATAAAACTTTCATAAGGGCATAGCATCCATCATGTTGTCACCAATGTTATGGTTAACACAGAGTTTGAAAAGATCGTCAATACAATTTGAAATCTAAAATGTGGTTCTCGAAATACATTTCAATACATCAACATTCTTCAAGATTTCATCAGTAGTTATTACAACTCTGCCTGTGACAGGGAAATCTCTTTAACAATATGTCATCGTGGTGGATTCTTAGACATTCCAAAGATGTAGCACAGCAGAGGCTCGGTAACTGGGATGGGTGGAAGGTGTTAGGTGTGCATTGACATCGCAGGAATTATTTGTAAAGTGATAAAAACAAACAACAATAGAAATCACTTACATGACTGTGTAAATTGTTGTAGATACTATATTATAGTGTGAGAGGCATATATATAGTCCAAGCAGTCAGCAGCCACTGTGCAAGTGTCATTATTTTGGTGAGAAAACAGCAACAGAATTTTCAGTTGAGAAAATCAGAAAAAATAAGTCTATGTCAGTCCAATATTTAAAAATTGGAAAAATTACCACTGATTATAAGATAACTCTTAAAAAAAAATGAGACCCACCTGATAAATGTAACAAGTAACTTAAGAGTTTGGGATTCAATTTTCCAGGCTGATGGAGAGTAATAGACTCAGTGGCGTTTATATTGCAACGCTCAGCAAAGTCCCAACCAACACCTTCTCTCCAGCTCTATGTCTCCATATTCAAGGATATTGATTCTGGAGTTCTTGCAAAGTGGGGTGTTGGATGCCTACTACCCAGTGGCCTTGATCCCTTTCCCTGAAATGCATCTTTGAACCAGGAATCACTGGGTGATTCACAATGATGTTCTCAAGGCGCTTAATGAAAGCCACCAGAGATGAGAAGCGTGCCATGAATCGGGCACTGCTTTGGCCACTAGGCAGACCAATGCTCTGCTCTGGGCTGCTGGGGGCGTGCAGAGCAAGCCTGTTGATCAACAGCCCTACAATTAAATCACAGAGTTGGTGACCAGAAGCACTGCCAGAGGTGGCAGTCAACAGGGCAAACTTCCCTTTGGACACTGACCACCTGAGATTCCCTGGGCTTACACAGAAAGGAGGCAGAGAGGCAATCAGGCAGGACACACCATGTTCACAGGACATGACTCACGGTCCACGCAAGATCAGGAGCTGACCAATCCCACGTTAGCTGAGTCTGTCAGCAGACCCCACTGAGACCCATACTAGAGAAAGGTGGGAGACCAGAATGATTCTGGCATGTTTCACGGTGGGAAAGCTCTAGTGAGGATGCATTCTTGTATATGCTTCAGGATAATTTATCAAAATATTCTAAACCTTTAAATCCCTTGTGAACTGCTATTTAATGGGAGTCCATAGAATTGGGGGAGTGGTGTGACGTCCTGCAGACTTTCATTTGTGTGTGTGATGGCAAAAAATAGATGTGTATTCAAGAAAACAAAAGACACATCACTGGGTGTCAGGGTGCATTTGGCCACATTAGGTTGGTGAAAGGAAAATCCTTGCCACAGGCATCATAGGGCTTTTTTTCTCTGCTGTCTTCTCCACTCGGGCCGCCTGGGCCCAGTATCTTAGCATCACACCTGGGCCACAGTCTCAGAAGAAGGGTAGTGGGTGATGGTACCACCCTCAACTTTTACAAGCTTATGATAAAGTAAGCAAAATATATTTCATTTCTCTTCATGCCCCCAACCTTAGCTGTGCTGCTGTGTTTTCAAAACCATCATAATGGCAAGCGTCTCACAGTGTGGCTACGGAGCACAGCCACCCGGGAAATGAAGCATTCCCATTTCCCTACCACTTCAGAACGGGGCATTCTCCTCCAAACCAACCTCCAAACCCATGATATTGTTCAATTGAACTTATTCTGTGTAGAAAATCCCTCAGTCCTCCTGCCCTAGTCCACAATTGTCCCTGTGTTTGTAAAGGCATCCGAGCACTGCCGCAGGGCTGCAGGGCCACCCAGGGCCACCTCCTGTCTGCCCAGATTCCTGTCCCAATTTTCTCACTGATCATCAGCTGCCTCTACCCGCAGTGGTGCTACTGGTGACAGCCCCACATTGTGATTTGGAACATGCCCAGGGTGGTGTAAACCACAAGCTGGTCTAAATCCTCAGAACATCTGACATTTAAACATCACGTCACACAGTTGTGAGCCCATCCTTAGGACCCTGAGGACAGCTAAGAGATCTCTTCCCATATGAATTAATTGCCATATTGAACACTCCTAAATCACACGGTGTGTCTCTCACTGCTCACCTTCTGATGAAACAAGGCGACTCTGGGAACTGCCTGGCCTTCTCCTCGATGCTCTCAGAAGACCCAGGGCATCTTGAAGTATGATGGGTTTTCCACTACTGTGCTAATAGTCTCCTGGGTATCAACCTGCTGAACCAGGGGACGACTCTATGTCAGGCTGAGAACATGGAAGGAACCTGGGTGGGCTGATGCTGGAGCTGGTGACTCTGAGATGCTCTCTGCACCTCCACCACCTTACTTGGCATTTGACATCTCAGAGCAACGATACCAGCTTTTAGTACTTTCTAATTTATTTTTGTACTGGCTCTGAATTGAATAAAATATTCATTCTCAAACAGCAGCAGTTTCTTCTGTTAAAAAATATTTCCCAGGAACAATTCAGTCTTCTCTTTTGAGAATGAATGTACTGAAATGAATGAATCTTTAATTGTGCCAAAATACACTGTCATTTTAAAATAATTAGAGCATCCTACATGCTCACATCCGTGGGGTATCCTTATTTTTCAACCAAGTCTTCCTGCAACAGACAATAAGGTACAGACCTCGTGACCAAATTCTTAATAGTGACGTCTCTTCACCACTGGCGTGTAGTTATCTTTTTAGCACTCCCACAAGTCACCCAATTAGCTCTCGCTGATGGTCACAGATTCCATGCATATTTAATGTTATGAAAATAAGTTTAGTCAGCCAGTGCTGAGTAGGACCCAGCACGCAATTAAGGCAGCCCACCTTGACTTCACAGAGTGGCTGCCCCAACCTGGCAGAGGATTATTCTGAAGCCCCGTCGGAGTCCCCCTTCCTCTCCTGCTCCTTCCCTCCTCTCCCTCCTCTCCCTCCTCTCCCTCCTCCATTTCTTTGCATCACAGCTTTGCCCACAGCTTTCACTGTTGCATGTGCAAAAATTAAAATGCTGTCAGAAGCCATTATTATGCTCCTAAAGCATACATACCACGCACGGCTTCCTACAGTTCAGGATGGCTGCTGCTTTCATGTACTGAACTTTTGAAGGGAAGGCATTGCCTGCAGGCCCCTCTCCTGTAGGGGTTATGAGAAGATACTGCTCTCAGTTCTGTGAGTTGAAACAAGCCACAACAAGCTACCATCTTCTGTTGGGAAATATCTGAAGACCATTTTGTTAAAAAAAAAAAAAAAGAAAGAAAGAAAAGAAAAGAAAAGAAAGAAAGAAAGAAAGAAAGAAAAAGAAAAGAAAATCATGTCCCCCAAAGGTATCAGGCATTCTGCTCCTAAAGCTCTCTGCACCTTGATGGTCAGTTACCACAACACCAAAGCACAGGGAGCACGTTTGCTGAGGGTTCAGACTCTGCACTAAAACTGACCAAACAGGGACGATAGTTGTAGATTTGGACTGATGGTGAAAATGTCATTTTTCAAAGAGGTGTGTAGAGATTTGAGATTAGACGACCAATGGTTGTAAAATTGGATACTGAAAAATAAATGGATGGGAGAAAATTCGCAGCAAGCACCCTTGAAGCCACTGCTGCTGTTATTCGTTATTTGTTGTCCAGGTTAGCACCCCCTTATTTTACTTTTGAGGGATTACGGCACAGGAAGGCGGATGTGTAATAAGGCGGGCAGGGTAAGATTAGAATTGAACTCAGTCCCCTGCTTTCTCTTTCAGTCCCACCCGCTGCTTTCTGTCCGGCTGCCACCTCTTTAGCTCCTCCTAGGTAAGGTTTTCGTGGACACCGGTCATCACTGACTGTAATAATAAGCACACAATAGCAGGCGGCATCTCAAACTGAAATTTCTCATTTGTCCAAACTCACTGTGCAGACTGCCAACCTCTTCTTCCAAGAGAAGTGTCCTGGCTCCCTCCCTCCCTCCCTCCTGCTTTCCCTCCCTCTCTCTCTCCCTCCCTCCTCCTGCTTTCCCTCTCTCTCTCCCTCCCTCCCTCCTGCTTTCCCTCTCTCCCTCCCTCCCTCCCTCCTGCTTTCCCTCTCTCCCTCCCTCCCTCTCTCCCTTTCTTCTTTTAATTTTCTCTCACGAGACCATCACAAGACTAAAAACAGACAGAAAAAGAGCTAAATAGAAATTCTTTTTTTCCTTTTTTTTATTAAATGATAGCTGTGTACATTAATGCAAACATGGGGTACAGTGTAGTGTTTTCATATACAATTTGGAATATTTTCATCAAACTGGTTAACATAGACTTTGTGCCATTTAGTTATTGTGTTAAAACATTTATACTCTAGTTCTAGAAAAATTCATTTATACCCTTGTTAGACAGACCATATAGGTGATCTTTCCAATCACCCTCCCTCCACCCATCTGCCCTTCTCCCCTCCCCTTCCCTATCCCTTAGGGCTGCATAGATTCTAATAAAAAAAAAAAGTTCATTTCCAAAATTTTATCATAGCTGGAAGATATTGTTTGCAATACTACCCTTGTATTGCAATCTCAATGAAACAATTATACTTCAATGATGAAGTAGGAAGTTCTCAAATATCCTGTATTATCCAGAAGGATGGGCCTTTAACTGGGCTAGCATGAATCTCATTTCCATTTTTTTACAAACCATTTCATAACCATTTCTAGTGACGTAAATTCACAGATATGGAGCTTGAAGTATACACATGTGTAGTTGTGTATATGTGTGTGTGCATGTATATCTGTGTGTGCAATGTGCATGGTGTATGTGTACATGTATATGCATGGGTGTGTGCAGGTATATCTCTGTGTAATGTGCATGGGTGTGTGTGTGCAGTGTGCATACTAGGTGTACATGTCTGTGCATGTGTGTGTGCATGTATACATGTGTGCAGTGTGCATGGGTGTGTGTGTGCATGTATACATGTGTGCAGTGTGCATAGTATGTGTACATGTCTGGGCATGGGTGTGTGTGTGCATGTATACATATGTGCAGTGTGCATAGTATGTGTACATGTCTGGGCATGGGGGTGTGTGTGCGTGTATACATGTGTGCAGTGTGCATAGTATGTGTACATGTCTGGGCATGGGGGTGTGTGTGCATGTATACATGTGTGCAGTGTGCATGGGTGTATGTGTGCAGTGTGCATAGTATGTGTACATGTCTGTGCATGGGTGTGTGTGTGC
>NW_003852583.1:1251633-1252955 GCF_000181295.1 Otolemur garnettii
TCCCCTTCCCCACCCCCTCCCCATATTCTTGGACTAGAATTAGGTTGTAGCTTTCATTTGAGAACTATAAATTAGTGTCATAATAGGGCTGAGTACATTGGATACTTTTTCTTCCATTCTTGAAATACTTTGCTAAGAGGAACATTTTCCAGTTCCATCTATGTAAACATGAAGGAGGTAAAGTCTCCATCTTTCTTTAGGGCTGCATAGATTCTAATAAAAAAAAAAGTTCACTTCCAAAATTTTATCATAGCTGGACGATATTGTTTGTAATACTACCCATGTATTGCAATCTCAAAGAAACAATTATACTTCAATGATGAAGTAGGAAGTTTTCAAATATCCTGTATTATCCAGAAGGCTGGGCCTTTAACTGGGCTATGATGAATCTCATTTCCATTTTCTTGCAAACCATTTCATAACCATTTCTAGTGACGTAAATTCACTGATATGGAGCTTGAAGTATACACATGTGTAGATGTGTATATGTGTGTGTGCATGTATATCTGTGTGTGCAATGTGCACGGTGTATGTGTACATGTCTATGCATGGGTGTGTGCAGGTATATCTCTGTGTAATGTGCATGGGTGTGTGCATGTATACATGTGTGCAGTGTGCATAGTATGTGTACATGTCTATGCATGGGTATGTGTGTGCATGTATACATGTGTGCAGTGTGCATGGGTGTGTGTGTGCAGTGTGCATAGTATGTGTACATGTCTGTGCATGGGTGTGTGTGTGCATGTATACATGTGTGCAGTGTGCATGGGTGTGTGTGTGCAGTATGCATAGTAGGTGTACATGTCTATGCATGTGTGTGTGTGTGTGCAGTGTGCATAGTATGTGTACATGTCTGGGCATGGGTGTGTGTGTGCATGTATACATGTGTGCAGTGTGCATGGATGTGTGTGCAGTGTGCATAGTAGGTGTACATGTCTATGCATGTGTGTGTGTGTGCATGTATATATGCATGTGCAATGTGAATGGGGGTGTGTGTGTTTAGAGCAGGAGACACCCTTGACACCATATTGTAACCACAATTCCAAATGTCAAAAGGGGGATTTTCTGCACATTTTTGGCACACATTTGGCATAAGAATGATGTTGAAGAGGGAAGACGAGACTTCGCAGCCACCTTTTGAAACCAGCAGCTCTGTAGAGAAATTCCATTTGGAAGACACACAGTATGAGATCACATTTCTGGGACCGGTATGTAGGGTCAGGAATCCCTTAGGAAAATCTCTCCTGGGTGTATTCCTCTGACTCTCTGAAAAACAGCCTCCCCAGAAGGGTACCTGCCACTCCCTTTGAAGCCATTGATAG
>NW_003852583.1:1252975-1257634 GCF_000181295.1 Otolemur garnettii
CCTTAGGAAAATCTCTCCTGGGTGTATTCCTCTGACTCTCTGAAAAACAGCCTCCCCAGAAGGGTACCTGCCACTCCCTTTGAAGCCATTGATAGGGAGACACAAAAATTTATTAGATGAACCACTTTCCTCCTCTAAGGAATTTTGGAAAAATAATATCGGTGTGCGATTTTCAGCTTTTAAAAAAAAAATCATTTTTTAAATTTTTTTTCTTTAAATCAAAGCGTTTAGCTATGTATGTTTGTTTGCTTTATAGTGGAAAACATTCTATAAACTTTCATAAATGTTAACAAAATGTCTTTTTTTAAAAAATCCCGGGTGGTGCCTGTGGCTCAAGGAGTAGGGCGCTGCTCCCATATACTGGAGGTGGCAGATTCATACCCGGCCCTGGCCAAAAACTGCAATTAAAAAAAAAAAAATCCCAATCTCAATACAGAGGAAGGTTGTTTGTGAGGTGGAAGCCTTCAGTTTTAAAGTTCACTTTGCTTTCAGTGAAAACAAAGACCAAGGAGACGTAGGGGGTGTCTTGTTTGTTTCTTTCTATTTCATCTATAAATTTTCTGAAAAAGTTTAACAGAAGTCTTCTGAAAGCAGATAAAAATATATGCATGTATACACACAGACCATGTATATATGTGCACATACATACACATGTGTGATTTCAGATGTATTTCTTAGGAAGAAAAAAAAAACATGCAGATTTGGAGCAATGGAGATGTTTAATGACAGAGTCAGCACAGGGCATGTTGGGGACCAGACTCAGTAGGTAAAGTTGTTGCTAAGGCTTCAAACTCTGGTTGGAGTCAGAAGTAGGAAGCAGAGGCGCGGTGTGCCCACAGGACAGATTGGGGCTAAGCAGGGGACAGACGGAGCTTGGTGGAGGTCACACCTCCCTGAAACCCGCAGTTCACTCACATCCCTTTGAAGTGCTCACCTCCTGGGAATTCCCTGCGCGGTACCAGGTTCCATCCTTGCAGCAAGGATTTAATCCAGTTTGGAGATTTTTGTTTCTTTTATCCATTATAAAAAGTCCGACTTTTCCACTGACTTCCCGATGTCCACAGAAGAGGTGCAGCCCGTTGCGTTTCTCTTTGTAGTTTCCACTTTTCCTAAGACACCAGCAAAAGGCACAAATGCAGTGTGTCCACTCACATTGCCTTCTTTGATTCTTGATTCTGCCTTAAGGGCGGAATTTTCCTCTTTTAACAGAGGTAAAAGTTAAGGTTACAGTAACTGAAGGTCACAGGGCAGGTAGAGGACGCACGCCTGGCATTTTACAACTGCATATATGTATGTATATATGTCCATTCATAACGTTTTTGTTAATAAGAAGGAAAGAAGAATGGAAAGGAGGAAGGAAGGGGAAAAAGAAGTCATAAATTCTATCAGGTCTTCTGAGACCCAAATCTTAGCCTAATGATGTCACGTCCGTCACCTTGCTAGGATGGGGATCAATTAAAGCACAGTGACCCTTGCTTGTCTAAAAAATCATCCCCTATGATACCCACATTTATAAATGCATTCAGGAAATGCAGAAAGTTAAATATAATATTACAAAAACATTAAGCCAAAATATGAATTTTGAGTGGAAAAGTAAGATTTAACTTTGAAAGGAAATTTTAAATCTTGCTATATTATTATCTACTTTAGGACTCTTTAAAAAATACGTTGGCAGGAGCCCTGAGAAGTAGATCCCCATTACTGTAAATTCCACTTAGATCGTGATGGGGATTAGTGTGAATCAAAAACCAAGCCCTCGTTCCATGTGGAGAGGCAAACCTTCACCGCAGCCTCATTTCCACTAATCTGGGGCTGCTGCGTGATCTTTGATCACACCAAGTATTACAGATGGAAAAGTACTCTTTTCAAATCCCCAACGTGTTTCCAACTGTCAATAAAATCCTTTTTAAGTGTCAAAAGCAATTGCTCTGGTTTACACTTATGCTGCTAACCAGCGCGGTGCATTTCAGTACTTCTAAAGCAAACAACAACCACACGGCATCACTGTGGCCAGAATTCTGACAGGCACACTCACCCCGGGCTTCAAGGCATTAGGAATCCACTTCTAAAAAATGCCATTTATGTTAACTGCACTTTAAAGATTAGCTATTTCACTCAGAAGTACCTTATCTGGGCGGCAAAACACCCTACTCCAACCCTTGAATTAAACAAACAAATCAGTCCAGTTCCAAGTCTAGCCAGATGTTTAAATTTGTAGAGAAAATGATGTATTCCTAGAAAACACAATAAACATTTTAATATTCAGAACCACATGAACAAAGGGCATCTTCTGCTGGGAAAGTAATCTCAATGAGATTGACGTCATCCCCACAAATTATACAGAATGATGGTTTGCAGTAATTGATGTCCTACGCAGTGGGTAGGGAGAGGCCTGACTCCCCACCCCAGATAAAATAAGCAATTGCTCTTGCCGTCAGGACGGCATCGACGGGAACCTCACCCGTGTCCGAGCACAGCCTAACATACCCTGTTGCATTTACCCGTCAGAGGCCGTGGCCTTATTATCTTCCCAGGCTGTGCATGTATAATAAGCTTCTCCAACTCATGAAGGGGGAATGTTTCTGGCAAAATAAAAAATGGTGATAAACTATGTCCAGATGATTAATTCACAGAAACTCTCCATCACACAGCGACGACATATGCCCATCTCCTCTGGTGCCCCTTGGAGATTTTCCTCCTAAACGTATGTGCATATTTTTCATGGCCGCTGATATTTGAATTGCAGCCTGCTCCCATGCAGAACACGAAACACTTCAAACTGCATAATGCTGACTAAATTAGAAAGTCTCCAGTGGCCGGAGGTGGCAATAGCCATAATAATGAGTGTGCTTAAGCGGGCTGTGTGGGTCTCCCGCCCCCATCACTTTAATGCCCTGATTTACCAGGTTTTTTTTTTTTTTTCCACATAACATTACTGATCACTTTGTGTTGAGAAATGCAATGATCTCTCATTGCAAAATGACCATGAAGGGAGAGAGGAATTAGCGGTGGCCAGTTTACTGTCATGCTTTAAACGAAGGGAGCAGGCATTTGGCAGGTTCTCATCTGCTGTTTTTCCTTCTGATTTAAACAGAAAGAAGGCGCTGATCTGTGCACATTTAAGTTTGAAACTTCAGCTTACCGATGACATCTACCTGGGCACCTAAAATTCTTGCACAATCCTGAATAGTTTCTCATTTAAAACACTTTTGCATTAATTATTTTTGAAGAAAATGAAAAGCACAAAAATGTGAACACACACATTTGATAGTTTACTACTTAAAAGATTATGTTAAAATTTTGATGGTATTTTAGTTAGTCTAGTCTCCTTCAATGATTAGGCCCATGGAGTCATAATTTTTAACAGGGCATGGAATTTAAAAAAATAGTTCAATATTACGGGGGAAATAGTCTTTATAATATTTATATAACCTACTATATGCCAAGCATTGCTGAAATAACTATTTTACAGTTAGCTTTAGTCTTTTACTAGGCTAACAACAGCCACACCACCACCAACAAAAAGCCCCAAGTGTCTAGAATCTGAACAAAGAAGACCCTGCCTGCTTGGAAACAGAAATGGATTCAATAAAGGTTGGATAAAGAACCAAACCAGGGGGGTGCTGTATCAGCCTGATCCCTCGGGCCTATCTATGTGTGTGCATGTGTGTGTGCACGTGTGTATATGTGTGTGTTCACGTGTGTGTGCACATGTGTGAGCACATGTGTGTGAGTGTGTGTGCGTGTGCGTGAGCACATGTGTGAGGGCATGTGTGTGAGCATGTGTGTGTGCGTGTGCATGAGCACCTGTGTGTGCATGTGTGTGCATGTGAGCATGTCTGTGTGCACATGTGTGTGCACGTGCATGTGCACATATGTGTGTGAGCATGTGTGTGTGCGTGAGCACATGTGAGCACGTGTGTGTGTGCATGTGTGTGCTTTGTTTTGCCTGCTGCTCTCCTGGGAGACACACTCTCAGTCCTTGTGGTTTGGAATAGTAAACCCAGCCAGCATCACAGGAGCTGGGCACACGGCTGAGTCTCACCAATGACATCACTTCAGTCACTTGGCCACCATGACTATGTCAACTAAGATCTTCATAAAATGAGTAAACAAAAATTAGAAAGAAAACCTGAATAACATGATTCACATATCCTGTCATCCCTAGAGATCTCTTAGTTTATATCGTATGAACAAAATTTTAGAAAATAAAGAGTGATTTAGTTTCCTGGACAATCTCCTGCACACATTATATAAGAATTTCCAGAACTGATAGAATGGGCCGGGGATCAGGTGGGCCTCGCTCTCCCGGCTCTGCCCCAGAGGCAGCATTACTGAAGGCAGCCTGGTGTGACAGTCAGGAGCCAGGTGAGAGGCTTGGGTTCAAACCCTGAGTTTTCCTTATTTTTCCTTTGGTGTTAGCTGAGTTACTTGAATCACTGAATGTCCCTGAGTCTCACTTTCCACGCCTGTAACGTGAAGATAATAGTTCCAAACTCATTGGTTTGTTGTAAGAATTCAAGAAAAGAAGTTTTCACAATCACCATGCACACACACACACGCTCACAGGTAATTTCCCCTAATTAATTAGGAAATCTGTAGTACATTGCACAAAAGGCTACTGTTCGTGTCATTTGAAATGATAAAATAATACAGGCT
>NW_003852583.1:1258043-1259634 GCF_000181295.1 Otolemur garnettii
ACCCAAGTTCAAACGTTATAGCCACTAAATCAGTTATCTCTATCCCACAATTATTTTGACTATGAAAAAAGTATGAAATTCAACATCAGTGGAATTTTACTTCGTACAAATTTTACATGTATATGTAATTATGAAGAATATAGGATTTAATTAGTCATGCAGTTAACTAGAGGGATTTATAAAATTGGTAATGACAAAATCTATTACATACAAATGATCTCCAACATAAACTTACACTATTGTACAAATGTTCGCATTACATGCATTTCATAAAAATGAAATAAATAATATATTTTTAAATAAATGTACTTAGCAGTCAAAGAAATAAATTTTTATCACTGCCATATGTGATGGATGCCAGCCATACTTTAGATGGATAGCATAATTGAATATGCTTTTTAAAGTCCTGATTTAGCCTTTTGAAATTGAAATATTTGTGGTTAGCTTCCAGGTTTACCTTGTCTTGGTTCCTGACTCTGAGGTCTCTCCAGAGCTGGCAAATGTTGCTTTGAGGGATGCTGTGGTTTGGACATTTATCCCCCTGAATCTGATGTTGGTTTGGTCCCCAGTGTCGGAGGTGGGGGGTCTCATGGGAGGGGGAGGGTCCCTCGTGAGTAGATTAATTCCCTCCAGGGAAGAGGGGTTCTCACTGTCAGTGCCCCTGGAAGCTGCTGGCTGCCCATCTGCTGCTCCCTCTCTCCATGTGTGGTCTCTGCACACACCTCTCTGCACACCTGTCCCCTTCACTTCCCGCATGCATGGACGCAGCCTGATGTGGATGCCAGTCCCATGCTTCTTGTACAGCCCACAGATCCAAGAACCAATTAACCCTCTTATCTTCATAAATGCCCCAGTCTCAGGTATTTGTTTACAGCACCCCAGTTAAGGACAAGAGATGAGCAGGGAGTGAAAGGACATGTCTCTGGGGTGTTTGTGAAAAACAAGCCAGCAAATGGAGAAAAGTAAATTGCTCTCTCCTGCCTACCAATTATGCTAGGTTTCGTTGACTGTGACTAGCACTTTCCTTCATTAAACTTCTATTTTAAAGACATAAAATAAAAAACGATTCTAAAATTTTTCCTTGGAAAAATTTGAAAAAAGTTCGATTTTTTTTCAAACTTGTTTTATTCGTTTCTGAAAGTGACACGTGTACATCATTTATTGTACCAAAATTAAACAATAATGGAAAATAACCTAATAGGTATTTTTAACATGTCTTCTCTTCATAGAAAAATAAGTATCTCTTTAAAATCAGCCATTTCCTTTCCCACTAAAATTTCACTTTTAAAGATAAGCATTAAGCATTTTTACTTATTTAACAAATAGCTGCTCAGTAAGCCAACTTGGCAGCCTCCTGCCATCTGGGGCCATGCTGGCAAAACTGTAACACTTGTCTCTTTGTAAAATAAAACCATGTCACTAATCTATGAATTTCCACTCTTCTGCTAAGGCTCTTCCACTTGTTTAAGTAGGATAGTTGCTTTTTGCTTAAACAAAAAAAAACCCTGTATTCATCGTAACTTTTCTCTCATGCGTTTTGTCAATTTTTCCAGTACCAATCTTACAAAACCAGCTAACCATATTGGCCACA
>NW_003852583.1:1261114-1262844 GCF_000181295.1 Otolemur garnettii
AAAGAATCAAGGGAGAAATAAAGAGATGGACTTATTTCCTACAGCTGAGCAGGCAAATGAATTCAAGGACAGAACACATGGGGCCAGAGAACTTCTCAGCAGGGTCAAACCCATAGGAGATTCTCACTGATGCCGGATCACGCTGTCCTCCAAAGACAGGCAGCTTAGATCAGCTTAACATAGTTTATGTACTTTATAAACTGAGCAAGATAAATAGTGTGTTAAGGCTTTATGGACTTGTTATGACAGCTAATTTCATATCGCCTGACATAGCATCTGAGCAAATGTACAGATGTTTATTCATTTTCACTCCACTATAGATACTGTAAATTGAGTACCGGGGAAGGCCAGTCATAATAGCTGACAGATATCCCTGCTACACACAAGAATGGGAGTTGTAAGTCACTGGACTTCACCAGAGAAAGTTAGCTGGAAACTCAGGAGCCCATGCGTCTTTTTAATGACTGCACGGTGAAGATTTTGAGTGGGTTTCCTGTGACAGTCTACCAGGAGACTCAGAGGACACCTAATGAATTAGCCATAACTTCAATTTAAACGACTTTCAGACCTGACAGAGGAGGGACGCCTGGCATGCCTTGGAGTTCATCAGCTTCTCCATGAAACCACCTTTACGACCTCAGCCTTGTCTTTGTTTTCTCCTTTACTGTGATTTGTTCCTGATTTTAAAAAGGTCAAATCAATCCTCACAGATGCCTTTGAATCTATCACTTTCTCAAAATGGGTGTGGGGAGGTGTCTTTGTGTTCTATCTTTGGCCAGACTGCAGAGGAAAGGTTAACTGGGAAAGCAATTGTTAATAGAATAGTGATACTTCCAAGGTTTTGTTTGCTTTGCTTTTTAATGATGAATAGTGAAGAACAGAAACGAACATGAAATTATAAATGTTCCTTACAACGTACATTGTCTTGCATGAAATCTGAGAATATGAGTAAAGCAAATTCCTTATCCAGATGACGCCCCGCTTTAATGGAGAACAGCAAGATGTACATATGCATGTGTGTATATGTACGCATGTAAATGTATGTATATACACACATCACATACATACACATCATATGAGGTGCGTGTGTGCATACACATGAACTTCTGGGGAAGTTTTAATTGCTCTGAAGACAAAACAACATAAGATGATAAAAAATGATGAAAGGTGATTTCTTTATAGAAAAGTCATGTAAAAAATTGTAAAAAAAATATTTTAAACATAAGGAATCTTTAGAAGCAACATTTAAGAGGTGGTATTTAAATGTCAAGTATCAGAATTGTTTTTACCTCTGTTTTACCTCTAATTGTCCCAAATAACACATAATTATGTAACATTTTATCATCTCTCTGAATCATTTTTTTTCATTTTAATTTGTGAAAACTTTCTGAAGTATCTTCCTTGTCAATACAGTAAGAGTATTTCAACAGAGAAATGGAATAAATGCATTTGAGTGCAAGTTCGTACGTGTCTCATAGAATGAACACATTTGTGCGCACGTCAGTACACGTCTCACAGAATGAACGCATGCGTCCATATGTCCATACCTGTCTCACAGAATGAATGCAGGGGTGCGCACATCCCTACGTGTCTCATAGAATGAACACATTTGTGCGCACGTCAGTACGCATCTCACAGAATGAACGCATGCGTGCATATGTCCATAGGTGTCTCATAGAATGAACGCAGGGGTGCGCACGTCCGCACGTGTCTCACAGAATGAACGCAGG
>NW_003852583.1:1263721-1265444 GCF_000181295.1 Otolemur garnettii
GAACCTGGTGCTTGGTGGGGAGTTTCCACCTCGAGCTTCTGTAGTTTGAGCAGCTTTGTTTGTATGACACGTGGTCAAGCGTTGTCTGCAACAGGATTGGCCTGTCTCAGTTGAGCAATCTCAGCTGCTTAATCACAAGCATCCTCGACATTTCATCCAGTTATTGCAGTTAAACATCTCCTGTAATCAATGGCCTGCGTTTCACAAAGCTGTAGTGGGTGATATTACTGCTGGGCACCATTAGCTTTTTTGCTGATGATTTGTTTTTCATAGTTCATCCTTATTCAGTCATAGTGCCGAATTTTTACAATTGTTAAAGAGAATTCATTTTTTATTACATGTAACAATATGGGTAGAAATGGTTCACCTTAGCGTCATGACACCAAGAAAGGCAACCATGGAGATAATTTCTCTTCTGATGCTCATTTAATTCATGCAGAACCCACCTTTCCAACTTCTTTACCTTGCTGACTTGTTTCAAATGGTCCAATTGTTGGAATAGTAACATCAAACCCTGCTGCTAATTCATGCATCAGTTGAGATGGATTTCCCTCCCTTACAGCTTTCAGCTGGTCATTAACCACGTTGGTCTCAGGTCACCCATGTGGCTAATTTTCAAGACTAAAATCACCAGAAAGGAACCTCATAAGCCATCACTATCCTGTGCATTCATTATCTACATCCTTCCCAAACACTTGTCCATATTTTAGGCTCTCTGCACTGAATCAGTTCCATGATGATGGAACTCATATTTGAAAATAATACAAATTTTTTATTTACCTGTGGTTTCACAAAAATTGCTCTAAAATCGTTTTGAAAGATAATCACAAACTAAAACATCCATTTGAAAGAATGACACATACCTTCAAAATTTAAAAAAGATAAAAAATCAAGTATCAAAGTGAAATGCCATAGATAGCAACTGTCAAACTTAGTACTTGAGGAAATTGGACTTTTCATACCTAATTGCCTAATTAGTTCTGAGGTTAAAGGACTGTGTTCCAGCTCATGATCCACTGTAACTTAGCCAAGTGACTTTGGGCCTCTCCTGTGTATTGTCTGAGAATTTGACTTGACCAAAATGAGTAAATAGACATAAAGGCATCTTTGCCCTTCTCGTTGGTCAGTAGCGGATTCTGATTTATGTGATAATTTTTGCTCAGACCAAATTTCAGAAAATAATGTATATATTACCACTTTATTAAAATTACCCATAATGATGAAAATAGGAGGACATTTGGTGTGAGGTGTAAATAAGGGTACAAAAATGTCAAGTGAAAAGTATCCTAGGATCCAATTTCTTTTTAAAATTATATATCTTTAAGGTTCTCAACATGTGGTTTTGATGTAAGTACACACATTAAACTGATTACTGTAGTTAAGCCAGTTCAGCAAATGAACTTTCCGTTATTACCTTTTCTCTTCATAGTATACACACCTTAAGAGTCCAGTCTCATCAACTACGTTCACCGTGCTGTACCCCATTCATCCCACATGCCAGCAGGTTTTTACCCTTTGACCTACTTCTCCCATTTTCTTCCCCTCCCCACTCCTAGTGACAATAGTCTTTCTCTGATTTCATGTATTATTATTATTATTATATTTTAGATTTCACGTAGAAGTGAAATTGTGCAGTATTTGTCTTTCTATGTTTGGTTTATTTCTTTGAGCACGATGTCCTCCAGGGGTATCCATATTTTCATAAATACAATATCTCCTTCTT
>NW_003852583.1:1267050-1268672 GCF_000181295.1 Otolemur garnettii
CAAAGATTTATGGATGATAGTAATAATAATTTTATATATGATTAATCCATAATCCACTCCATGGAAATATTAGATAACTAAAACCACTTAATTATGATGAAGAGAACTCTTTCCTGCTGCATTTTTTCTGACCTTATTCCTTAAATTCATCTTCCTCAGTTGTCACCTTTAGTAATAGTCCTTCAAATTCTGCACCTATAATTTTCATCCATGTTCTTTCCTTTAACTTACATGTAAGTTGATTTACCTTTTGCTCTAATGTTTTCATTTATTTATTGACAGTTAGAAATTAGTCTCTAAAATGTCTTTTATTTAAAAGGGATCTCACAAACTACTTCCCTTGAGTTTTTCAATGTTAAAAGTATGTGTCTGTTCTTTGTACTGGAATAACTATTGGCTTATCATTGTTCTTATTCTTGAATGACAGTATTTCCAGAGGAGCAACTCTTGCTATTACCTTGTCTTTTTCAAAAGAAAGCTATTGTGATGATGCATAAAACTGGACTGACCACCCGCTATGGGTAATGTGAAGATTTTGTGCTTTTTATTTGATAATCTAAGCAAAATGTCCTTTATCTTTCCTATCTACAATTGTCCTAGGCACTCTCTTAGTGCAGATTAATCACATCATATTGTTGATTACACAACTTATGTCAGGAAAGTGTTCCTAAATTGTACCTTGGAACTTCTTTGCATTTTTCTTTGGGTTCTCTTCATCAAAAATGTCCATTCTGTGTATGTAGCTTCTGCATCCACACACATCATTCTCTCTTGCCTTATAAACAATCTTCATGACCATGTTCTGTCTCCTTTTCTCAGATCCCCTTTGCATGTCTAATTTAGTTTCGTCCCTGTCTGTTCTCCCCTGTAATTCCCGTGAGGTGGGCTTTCTTTCTGAAACTGTTCTGTTTATCACTTACACTTCTTTCCTGGACATCAACAGCTGACTTTCCTTTATCAATTCTTTCTTGATCCAGGTCTTGTCTTTAATCTTTCATTTGATAGAAACTAGATATTCATTAACATCTGTCATTCCTTAGGAAAATTATAGGTAATGATTTTTTTAAGCCTCTGCTAAAGATGTTGTCCATAACTTTTTTTTTTTCCCCTTTTTCTCTGCTCACTGTGTTTAGAGAAGTGGTTTCCTTGTCTTTTCCCAGTATTATTTGTCTCAGCATGAACTCTCCATAAACCAGTTGTACACAAGCTGAAGGTTAGGGACTGGGTTAGAGTTAGTTGTAGACAAATTGAATATTCACATAAAAACAAGTCATCGCCACAGCCAGAGAGAAGACTCTTCTCCTCCCTGTGAAGCCCCCAGTGTCCTCTGCAGGTCAGTGGTCTATCTTTGCCTTCCCTTTGAGGGGCAAAGATCATCAGGGGCAGGGCTGCCCACCATGAGCATCTGCCCCACCCTGCTGTATAGTTTCAGGCTTGCCAAGTCCAGGCTCTGTGTGGAGCCTCTGTGATTTGCTACCATGCCTCAGGGAGGCCCCCATGCTCCTTACTGTGCTAAACCAGCAGATCCTGGATCTGCCCCTCAGAATGTGCCTGCTACCTCAGAGAGGCGCTGAAGGCCACCACAGCAGGGTACCCTCCTAGAGTCTGCCTCATGCTGATCC
>NW_003852583.1:1269942-1272083 GCF_000181295.1 Otolemur garnettii
AGGGCATGGAGAGAGATTTAGTTCTAACTAGCATGAGAGAGCCCACAAGATGAGAGCATTGGTGAATTGGCAATCTCTACACCTGGGTGTTGAGAGGCACAAGCTCAGCCTTATATTAGACTGGAGGAGAAGGCAGTCAAAAAAAGCTTGTGCATTCTGTCACAGACACGCTTACTCTGACTCTGTCTCCTCTCCTGCCTGCAGAACGCCAGCACGACGTCTCTCTGCAGAAGATTACCAAGCTCTGCTAAAGACTAAGAGCTATCTGTTCTAAGAAGACTGCTTTACTCTCTCTAAGATATGCTGTCTCTCTCTTTTCAGCTAAAGTAGATAGCCCTCAAACACCTATGAGAAACTGTTCCTGAGCAAGGTAACTTAGTGGTCCGTGTCCAGAACCTACGTAAGCTAGACCCATAGACCTGGCCAGTCCTGGGCCCTGACAAGTGGTGTCAGAAGCAGATCCTGACAGGCTTTCCTCCTACACTCCCACAGCAGTGCATGAGTGCCCTGGGGTCTCTGTAGGCTCTCCAGGGTTTGGCACTTGATCCTCCGTGGGAGGCGTGTGCAGGTATCCACAGCAGCCCCAACCTGCGTTGCTCACAGCTTACGATGCTCTGCCTCTGTTCCTGTCCCTCTTTGTCAACCACATCCCCTCATGAATGACCTTGCTGTTCGTATCTGTTGCCAAGATGCTGATGCCCAGTTTGTCATCATTGTTTTATGCTTCAGAGTTTTGAAAGTTCTTTACATATTCTAGATACAAATTCTAACAGATACGTATTTTCTCCAAGCTTTGACTTGTATTTTTATCCTTTCCTGTGATTCTTTGTGGAATTAAAGTCTTTGAATTTTGACAAAGTCCTATCTAGCAAAGTTTTACTTATGAATCATGCTATTCCTTTCACATCCAAGAATTCCTCACTTCGTCCCAAATCACAAATAGTTCTTTTTATTTTCTTCTAAAAGTTTTATAGTTTTACATTTAAGTATTTTACTCATGCTGAGTTAATGTTATGTAAGGTATAAGGTTTAAGTTGAAGATTTATTTATTCATTAATGACAATAAATATCTATACAGCTATTTTTTACAAATTTCCCATTGTTGCAGCACCTTATTGAAGAGATAATCCTTCCTGACTTTGCACTTCTGTCAAACGTCCATTGGGTTTGCCTTTGTGAGTCTGTGTCTAAGTTTTCTATTCCATCCCATTGAATTCTGTGCTCATCTCTCTGTCAATACTCTAAGTCTTGATTGCTGTCACTACAAAATAAATTCTAACATTAGGTAGAGTGGCTCTTCCCACTTTTGTCTTTTTTGAAACCATTTTTGTTGTTCTAGGTCTTTTGATTTTCTGTATAGAGTTTAGAACAAGCTTGTCCGTCACTACAAAAGTTTCTTGTGGAGATTTTGACAAGCTTTGCACCAAACCGACAGATGTGTTCAGGAACAAGTGCCATCTTCTCTTTGTCGAGTCTTTCTGTTTATGGACTCCACATCTCTCCAGTATTTTTAGCCATCTTCTCTTTGTCGAGTCTTTCTGTTTATGGACTCCACATCTCTCCAGTATTTTTAGCCATCTTCTCTTTGTCAAGTCTTTCTGTTTATGGACTCCACATCTCTCCAGTATTTTTAGATCTTTGGCTTCATCAGAGTTCTGTAATTTTCAGCATCAGACCTTCTGTGGATTTCATTATGTTTACCTTTTATAATCTCTATTTTTCAGAGGAAGCAGATGAGACTCAGGGGAGTGACTCGATCCAAGTCACAGAGGGACTCAGGAGTGAGGACCAAACTCAAACCCTGCTTTTAAGACATGAAAGCCAGCCCTTCCCACTGTTTCTTGCCACCACTCCAAGAGGAAAGTGTTTACATAACAAAAGCATCTCTCTGCTTAGGGGAAATCCCAGGCATGGGGGCAAACCAGCTCACAATAGTGGGGAGGGGGTATTTCTGAGTGCTGAGGGTCTACAGAACATACAGAACTTAGCAGGCTTGGGTGCTCAAGAACAGTCACAGTCCCTCCCCCCAAACACACTTTTTAAAGCCTCTTCATTTCATCATCGCAGGGGAAATGCAGTTTCTGGAAACACTCAGGTTATGGTAAGGGTTTCTGTCCGTGGCTAAAGAGGCGCTAAGGCTT
>NW_003852583.1:1272310-1295163 GCF_000181295.1 Otolemur garnettii
CATTGCTGGGGATGGTGCCTCACAGTGAGGAAGACACGGATGCCAGTCCTGGTGGGGTCATTTGCATGGCCTAATCGTCGACCTCTCCTGC
Source organism: Otolemur garnettii (assembly GCF_000181295.1). Taxonomy (NCBI): domain Eukaryota; kingdom Metazoa; phylum Chordata; class Mammalia; order Primates; family Galagidae; genus Otolemur; species Otolemur garnettii. Next base: position 1,272,402 of record NW_003852583.1, read on the forward strand.
CACAGACATTCGGGATAATTACGTGTGTGTGGTGTGTGTGCGACGATGTCATAGAGAATGGACAAGAGAATGATGGGCTAGCCCATCTCTATGGGCTAGAGAATGATGTTTTTGTGCATGTACACAGATACCACACATATATGAGATAGAGAATGAGGTGTGTGTGTACACAGATGCCATAGACAGATAGAAACTTAGCTTTGTGTGTACACAGACCCCACACACAAGAGATAGAGAATGAGGTGTCGTACACAAAGGAGCATGTGTGTACGTGTCCACAGACATATAAATATGTGTCCTTTTTGTCTTCTGCGTGGCTCACTAACCTCCAGTTTAATCTTTTCCCCGTTTCATCCATGCACTAGTTCCAGTCTTGCCTCGTGGACATGAAACCTGACCCTTTCAGGACTAATTAGATCTGTCTAAAGGGAAAACCACACATTCTACCAGTGTCTGTGACAATCAACCTTTCTAGTAAGTGATGCACTCAGTGGGTCACATCTCATTACACCAGGTGACTTCATAAGCTGATGTGACAGGTTATAAGACCACATGATTCATCAACTTCTAAAACAGGTTTGGGGGTGACTGGCAGACCAGCATGTGAGTCTCCTTAAAATGCGTAAGTAGAGAGGGTAATTTGCACGGCTTCATAAATAGTTAAATACTTTGATATCTACACCGGGAAAAAAATGTACCTGCGGCTCACGTTTTCTCTGGCACATAAAATGAAGCCCTGTGTATCACAGATGGGCCGGGGACAGGGAAATGTCTCAGAGACAAGCAAATGTTCTCTCTAATCCTCAGCCTCAATTCTGGCTGAACTTTCATTATATAAAAGAATAAGAAAACAAAACATCTTCACATTTCCGTGGGAAACTTTCTGAGGTCTTTTCTGTTAAGGAAAACAATGACAAAATTACTATTTACAGAGTGATTCTATATGGACAAAACATAATATTCATACCAATACTTATCTTGTAAAATTTAATGATTAGTATTGGAGATTAGTAAATTGAATTTTTGCTGTTTCCCTTTTTTCACAATTTGAATAAATGTAGATGAATAATTATAATAGTGAAGATATATTTTCTAGCTTGGGTATGTTCTTAAATTAAATTTCCCTAATAAAGCAATAAACTCAGTATTCTACATGATCCATAGGTAAGATAAAACCATAAATTAAAGTGATTTTTATTACCGACAGAGATGACACTTTTGGTGATCCATTCCAAATATCAATTGTTTTTCCCTTAGCGATATCCACCAGAGATTTCAAGATCTGATGAGCAGATTTGGAAGGTGGAAAATTTGGTCCAATGAGATTAAAACCTACAATCTAGGATATTTTCTATTAAAAAGTTTGGTTATTTTTCTGAGTGCATCTTTCACTAAAGACAGATAATACAGAAAAATCACAAAAGGCAGACACATTGGAGGGAGGGATAAACACGAAATGCCAGTTTCCCCTGAGACTGCTGATTCCCAGTCCGTGGTGAAGTTCCTGATACCACCGGCTTTCCTCACAGAAGGGAAGTGGGTCTGGGGTGATGTGGCTCCTGCCCCGGCCCCGCCCGTGTCACCAGGAGGCTCTGGGGTCCGACTGACGCCCGCGGCTCATGAGCCTGTCCCCTGCCCCTGTGCAGGATGGCACTGCCTGTGCCCTCCTTGATTTCTAACCCTGCTCCAGAAGACGGCTCTCTGAGTGGACACACGGGGCCCTGCTCCAGAAGACGGCCCTCTGAGTGGACACACGGGGCCCTGCTCCAGAAGACGGCCCTCTGAGTGGACACACGGGGCCCTGCTCCAGAAGACGGCTCTCTGAGTGGACACACGGGGCCCTGCTCCAGAAGACGCCTCTCTGAGTGGACACACGGGGCCCTGCTCCAGAAGACGCCTCTCTGAGTGGACACACGGGGCCCAGCTACATGGGTGGAGTGACATCTCCTCTTATGCTTGAGAGGCATCCCAGCACTGTCCTCTGCCCCTGGCACTCCCAGCCTGGAGGTTTCTCTGCTGACTGTCACCCTCTGCAGCCCAGTGTTCTCTCCACTCCCCTGCAGCCTCAAGGTTCAGCAGGACCCCCCGCAGGGCCACCCTCAGCTCCATCCAATTGCTTAGAATCCAGTAACCTCTGCTGAGACTCTTCTGGAAAACAACACTGTTTACTATTAACCAGGCTGTGCAGGAGGCTGTCAGTCCCCCCCCCCCACGTTGTCATTCCACACATCTGTCCAGCAGGTGCCACCCTTGGTTATTTCCCAGGCTGGCCCCCTTTGGAGCAGCACCAGGACTTCCACAAGAGTCACACAGCTATGCAGATCTGTGATTCCTGATCTCCAGTCTAAATGGATAATACCAGACAATACTGTCTGTGGACATTTGAGGTATTTCCCTAAACAATGTCCACTCCCAAAGTCTAAATCAGAATATTATTTTTCTTTCTTTCTATTTTTTTTTTTTTTTGAGATAGAATCTCACTATGTCACCCTCTGTAGAGTTCTGTTACATCACAGCTCACAGCCTCCCAAGTAGCTGGGACTACAGGCGCCTGCCACAATGCCTGGCTACTTTTTTGTTGCAGTTGTTATTGTTTTAGTTGGCTTGGGCTGGGTTTGAACCCATCAGCCCCGGTGTATGAGGCCGGCGCCCTAGTCACTAAGCTACAGCTGCTGAGCCAGAATATTCTTCTTTCTTAAAACTTCCAGGATAACAACCTTCCTCAATAATCTAAAAAAGCTGTGTGTTCTCAGAGAGAATAGAACTGTCTAGAGATTTTGATGGAAGCTGGGAATGTTAAGTATCTCTACTTACCTAAATGGCAAATATTGAAAAAAATTTTTTTTAAGATAGAGGGTTGCTAAACACAGACATTAATGTCTAAAGTGTGATGCAGAACAAAGAGCTGCCAAATAGCTGGGCCCAGAAAGTTCCAGTCATATTGCCTGGGGCTTCAGGAATAAGACTCACCCCAGACACACCTGTGGTCCCTCAGCGCAGCTGAGAAAGGGGGAGGGACAGCAGGGGGACAGTGACAACAGACAGACACATGTGCCCGGCCATGGGGTCGCCAGGGCTGATGAGGGATCAGTGCCAAGAGACTCCACGGAAAACCCACACGTGTGTCTCCAGCTCACCAAACAGCTTGTAATATGGGTCAGTAACTGGACATAACCCCAGAGTAAGGGAGGCAGCAACCTTCCTGAGAAATTGAGTCAACAAACCTGGATGAGAACTTCCCCTGGCCAGAAAACTTCGCTCTTTCCCTCCCTACTTAATTCTTAGAACGTCTGGATGTGCCAGTGTGCCTTCCGGTTCAAAGTGACGAAAAAGAGAAAGATGCGAGCAAAGAAAAAGAGAACAAAGGAAGAAGAGGACGTAGAACAACTTCAGAACAGAGTCCCGGCCACAGGAAGCCCCGCTGCCCACTGCGCGCCCCACCCAGCATGTGGTCAGAGACCAGCTGCGGCAGCTCGCACAGAGCAGGGAACGTGAACTTCCCAGGTGAGGACTGAGAACCACAGTAGAGTGAGAATCATGTTCAGTAGCCTCAAGGCGCATGAGCCTCCGTTGTCCAATGTGAGGACCCAGTTGTGGTGGTCTCTGCACGTTTGTGGAAGGAGACCTCTCAGACCTTGGGGGGATGTTACAGCTGGCCAGCCACGAAAGTGACAAGAAAACGACCTGTAGTCTTCACAAATTCTATAATTGAGTTTCCAGTTCTAAAGAAAAAATAAAAGATGCCGTGCCCCTTCCTACAGACTCTACATAACAGAGACACAAAGCCTGCAAAGATACACACACAACAGCCACAACACCCAGCAGAACAACTTCACTGCAAATATCCATGAAAAGTTCCAAATAAAGCATTAATAAACAAAGAGAATCAGACAACACTTCGCCTATATTGAACATAATCAACACAGTTCATAGATACATAAAATTCAGTAATATATCTGTTAACCAATTAATTATATACTGACTTTATTAACAAAAGACATTGTAATTGTGGTGCCTGTGGCTCAAAGGAGTAGGGTGCCAGCCCCATATGTTGGAGGTGGCTGGCTCAAACCCAGCCCCAGCCAAAAACTGCAAAAGACATCATAATTCATGATAATGTGACATTTAGTGAAATTTAATAATTTAGGATTAAACAAAAATTCTGTTAAAGTGAATACACAAAAATCTTCTACACTGGGTGGCACCTGTGGCTCAAAGGAATAGGGCGCTGGCCACATATGCTGGAGGTGGTGGGTTCAAATCCAGCCGAGGCCAAAAACTGGAAAAAAAAAAAAAAAGATCTTCTACAGTCCCATGATGTATAGACAAGAACACAAGCTCCCCTCGGAGACTGGGAGATGGGCTCTCTGCTCAGCCACCATTCACAGTTGCCCTTAGTCACTCTGCAGTGGCCCGAGCCTGGGAGGCTCTGAGTGTGGAGCTGAGACAGTAACCACAGTGCAGACAAGAGCATGAGACACCAAGTCACAGCAAGGCCACCACCACAAATCAGAGCAGGTCACATCTGGGAAGCAGACAAATGAAAGAGGAGAAATGGAAAGACTGAGGAGAATGATTTAGAGATGTAGGAACCTGAGGGGTCCTGGCCTTGGTGCACCTCTAGTCGGCACGGGGATCTTGGGAGGAGCTGAGTGTTAGGGTACCCCCAGGATCACTGAAGCTCCTGCGGCAGAGGAGAGCATCCCTGCTGGATCCATTATGCACAGGTCACTGCAGTGGAGGGGGTGGTGACAAGGTGAGTGTGGACAGGTGCCCTGTGTCTCCCTGGGTCCGTCCTCAGGCACACACTGGAGCTGTAGAAGCCCCCACCTCCCTCAGCAGTGTGCAGAGAGGTGGTGACACAGTGGGAGGCTGGAGTGCTCTGTGCCGGGCACTGCTGTAAACACATCACTCGTGAGAAAGTTCTCTTAAGAACAAGACTCTGAGCATTATTTTTCATTTTATAGTTCTGTACCTTCTTCACTGAGATGACTTATGCTTTTAAAAGTCCCTCTCTGTCCATTGTCGCCTCAGGAGGCATTCTCTGTGTGTTTTTAGCCTCTGCATCTCTGAACACTCCCTAGATCAGTCCTCAGCGCAGGCTCCTGTGGGCACCTCTCAGCTTCACTGGTCCAAGATCATGGCCACGAGCTGGCCCGTGGACTGCCTGCCCTTGGCTCAATGTCTGTTCCAACTGACGGAGGACAGAGGTGTGGTCTCCATCAACGGGCAGCCAGCAGAACGGGCATGGTCCTGGCCATGGCCATGAAGGAGTGTTTTAAATACAAAGAAGGTAATTCCATGGGGAGGAGCTTCTTGAGACCACGGAGTCCTTGTCTGAGACGGATGATCAGCTTCTACGTAATATTTTGTCATCATTTGACCATGTCCTGGTTCACATCCTCCAGTGACGCCAGTTTATGATTTATACCATCAAAGCTAGTTTTTATTTTTTAGGAAATATGAAATAGCAAACCTGGTCTTCTATCTCTCAACAGCGCTGGATTCTATGAAAAAATATTTTATACCCAGTACAGCTTTGCTCCCTGAAAGGGGGTTTCATCCCTCCCTCAACCCCTGCATCAAATACTTTTGGAAAATACAGACTTATTTTTATTGCATAGTCTGGGAAAGAAATGAATTTTAGTAATATGAAGGTATCAGTCACTTTAAATAAAACCGAATTTATAAATGATTTACCAAGTTTAGAAGGATGTTCTCTCTGGGACCATTTTAGATACTTCTAGGAGGAAGGCAATTTAAATTCAGGAATCTATTCAAAACCAGCATTAGATAAGTTTATCTGTTTTCTAGATAGCTGTCACCTGGTCAATGTGTATTCAGTAGTTAAATGAGAAAATAACCAGCAAATAAAAACCCCTCCCTGATCCCAAGTAACGCTTCTAGATACAGTATCCTAGGAGAGGTCCTTGTCAGGAGTGCTGGGAACGCCCGACACTCTTCCAAGCAGGCAGCCCCCGAGATTGAGATGGCACATTCTCGTCTTGCATAATTTAGGAAAGTGTGGCTGTCTTATACATAAACAGACCCACAAGAATATGTAGAGAAACTGTGTTCTACCTCATTTATTTGAGAACACAAAGGGTCCATGTGATAGATGTGTGGTCTTCACAAATTCTATAACGCTGATAAATAATAATTAATAATTATTTAATCTTTTCTGGCATTTACCTATGAATACTTCCAATGAAATCCTGAACGAATTAAATCGATTACTTGAAATTAAAACCAATCACTCAAAATGTTCCTTCTCCGACTGAGAGTAAACCTGTTTCCAAAAAACTCAGCCAAAAGCATGAAAAACTTGTACATTCTGTTTCTCCCTAAAAATCTAGATAATTTGTGTGTAAAGAGTTATTCAATATGAATTGTTTTTAAAAAAGAGAGAGCTTCAGAGATTTAAAAAAAAATCGAACACATACTGTGTTTGTAATTTGTCTAAGTATTAACAGAGACAAAATCTCTTTATTTATTTATTTGCTTACTTAGCACTAAGCTCTAGACGCATCTAACGTCCACAGATGGAGGTCTAATTGATTTGCACTTGTTTTTGCACTTGTTTGAAGGGGCTTTAAAACCCAGAGCAACACATTCCAAAGTTTAGCTCGGAGTGCCCTCTGCTGGCCACAAAAATTAAAACACCCATATAATACACCTGGCCGTTTACACACAGGTTAAATTTGTCTTTTCTGAAAAGCTACTTGGACCAAACCAATTATTGCTAACCTAATAATCTTAACTAGGTAATTATGAACACATGTTTCACAGAGGCCCCTCTGAAATGGGACTGTTTAGTGAGTGGATAGCAGACCTAATTAAGAAGTCTTCCCAGCTGGGTGAACAGTAGACAATGATAGATGGACAGAAAGAGATACTTAAATGACAAATCCAGAAAGCCAAGCTACATCTCCAATCTTTGATATAAAGATAAATTTTCCTGTGCCTGATACCAAGTTAGGTATTATAACTAACATAACGTGGCCATGGACTGAATTGCATTCTTCCAAAAACTCGTGTTCTGAAATACCAACCCCCAGTACCTCAGAATCTGGCCTTGTTTGGAAATGAGGGTTTTACAAGTGCAATAATCTAAGACTCAGTCTCACTGGAGTGGTATAGGCCCCTCCTCCAACCCAACCTGTGTCCTCCTTCAAAGGAGGAATTGGGACCCGGAGACACAGAGCGTCACACACAGAGGACACCCTGGAAAGGCAGAGGACTGAGGACTGGTGTGGTGGCCTGCCAGCCAGGGAACACCATGGGGTGCCAGAAACCCCAGAAGCCAGAGGAGAAGCAGGGAACAGACTATCCCTCACAGCCTTAAGAGGAAGCAAGCCTGCTGACACCCTTGATCTGGCCTTCTGGCCTCTAGAACTGTGAGACAATGAATTTCAGTTGTCCTGCTCCACCAACTTTGTGGACTTGGTCACGGCAACCTAGAAAGCAATGTGGATGTGAAGTCAGCCACGTAGTTAGTAGCAACTGTTTGCACAGACGTGAGGCCCAGTGTAACGATGCCCGTGCGTTGGTTCCTGGGACGAACTGGAGGCTCTGTGGGTGCCAAAAGTCAGTGCCACAGTCACCACCTACCACACAGGAAAAATGGGGCCTTGGAGCACAGGGGCAGGTGGGCAGGAAGGGGCTGAGCCTGAGCTCACCCTGGGGTGTGGCTGCTCACTGAGGGTTCACTCATTCTGCTGGGCTGTGGCTCCCCCCACACACTTGGTCAAAGCTCCACAGCCAGAGGAGCAGCGAGCCAGGTCACAGGTCTCCTCACGGTCATGCACAGTGGCCAGCTGTCTGCTGTAGCCTGTCAGAATCCTGTATGCCTCACCTCTGCCTGGAGTCGTTTCACGGCAAATGAAGCTGCACGTACGGAGACTGCAGTAATAATGAGGCCGCTTCCTCATTTGGACATGAACGTCTTGGTGCATATACTCCCTGAGTTTCCCTGCCTGTTGGAGCAAATTGTCCCCAACCTCATAGCTTAAAGCCACACATTCTCAACGTGCTATCTGAGGAGTGCCCATCTGTGCTCCTTTCTGGAGATGGTCTCTGTGACAGTTCCAGCCTCTAGAGGATGCTGCAGCCCTCGGTCATGGCTCCTTCCTTCAACTTTGAAGCCAGTGACAGGAGTGGGTTGGGTCCTGCTCATACCTTGTCACTTCAATATACTGAACGCCTCCCTCGTCCACTTACAATGACCCTACAATTATGCTTACAATAATCCCTACGATTATTCCCTCTCATCAGGAAAATGTCGATAATGAACCCATGTCAAGGTCAGCTGATGAGTGACCTTAACCCCATCTGTACCTCATTGCTCTATCACAGGCTCTAGGAACTGGACCTGGACAGCCTTGGGAAGTTTCACTCTGTCCTACGCAGCAACCTGCCCACTCCTCCCCCTCACCATTCTCCTGCCAGCTGACAAAGGGTTCACTAACAGGGCCTGATTTACCTCTCAGGGTAGCATGGGGGGGGGGGTGCTCCCTCTGCTAAAGGCGGAACTCACACCCCATGCTGAGAAGACAGCCATGTGTCCCCAGGGAGAGGGACAGGTGCGTCCTGTTAAACAGCAGATAGCCACTTACCTATCTATTCTTACCTGAGAAGACAGCCATGTGTCCCCAGGGAGAGGGACAGGTGCATCCTATTAAACAGCAGATAGCCACTTACCTATCTATTCTTACCTGAGAAGACAGCCATGTGTCCCCAGGGATGAGGGACAGGTGCGTCCTGTTAAACAGCAGATAGCGAGTTACCCACCTTCATCTAGAATTTAAGTGAGGGTGGGTATGGAAGAAAGTGCTGATCTAGGGTTTCCTTGTTTTATCTCAATTCAGCCAGGCTGGCCCAACATTTCCAGACTCCTCTTCCCTGTAGGGCCGGGCTCCAGAGGACCTGCCCAGTCACACACAGGTGAGAGAGAACCAGGCTTTCTTGGAGTCTCCACCTCCTAGGACCTGCTCTGTCTTTAGCTGCCTTCACCCCACAAACCTGGAGTCCCTGACACCGTTGTTTGAGGTCCCAGGGGCTCCTCCACTCAATCCAACAGCCTGTTTACCCTTCCCTGCCCCTCCATCCCAGTCTTCCCTGCAGCTATGATGGCCTGAATGTACTCCCCAAAGTTCATGCATTGCAACTTAAGCCCCATGTGGTGGTTGTAGATGGGGGGGTCTTCTGGGAAGGTCCCCGTGGCCTCACTATGTGCTGCTGGGACCCTCCATGCCTCTGCCATGATGTCTGGGGATTCTCAGAAGTGGTGCCAGGGCCTGGCCACCAAACCCACATATCTGAAGGTGCCTCAGGGAGGCAGGCACAGAGGTCTTCAGACGTCCTGTGAAAGGGAGAGAACTGGGATTAGTAGAGGTGGTGGTTCAGCTTCCCTCCTTGGGACATGACTTGCCTGATTAATCAGTTCCCCCAGCCACCTGCCAGTGAAATCAATGTCCTGAGTGCACATCTTAGCGTTTAGGCTGGAGTGTTCTAGAATAAACACACCGAGTCAGGGCTCCTTGTTCTGGGATCAACCTCCATATAAACATGTGCTCACTGGAATTGGTTTTGCCATGAGGGAGTTGCCTTTTCAAAGACAAGGTCTAGGTCCTTAAGAGCACCAAGGATGATGTCTAGCAGTAAGAAAAGAATGAAAAGAAAATAAATGTTTACGAAGGATTTGAGGAATAGAAAATGAATGTACAAAATTCCCTAAGACCAATTCCACATGAAACCTGTCAAGTTATACTGAGAAATTTCCATTATTTGCCAATGTATAAATATTAGTGCTTATAAATATACTTAGAAAAAAGGTCTTGAGAATTAAGAAAAAGATAGAATATGAAAATAAATGTCCCAAATGCTTCCTTGTGAACATCCATATTAAAAACCCTTGGTCCTATGTAATATCAAGGTGGGCTGGGTCTAGGCCCTCGGGTATTTCTGCTGCCCTCCCAGCATTCACAATCTTCCAGCCCAGTCATCTCCTGCTACAGAAGGCGCATGTCTGCAGATGTCACTGCAGATGAGCCCAGTACTCAGCCTGGAGAATTGCCCTGAAACTGAACTTGAACATGAATGTGTACAGTTGAGTCTGAAGAAGCCCATTCAGGCCAAGAATAAAGGGCAGGACGGCATCACGTCTGTGCCCCGGGTGGGGAGAACCATATCGGCCTCTGAATCATTACTTAAATAATCTGTGAGTGTGAAATGGGCCTTTGTTCACTATCTGGCAATTCTTACCTACATGGCAGAGTTTCAGTCCTAAACCTGAGCCCTCCTTGCCCTAAGTGTGACCCTGAGTTGGGTGTGAACTTTCCTGGCTCTGTGTCCAATTCACACAGTCCTCAGAGTAATGTAGCCAAAATGATAATCTCCATGTCACAGGAAGAACAGTTAGCAAACACAAAGTTTAGAGTTGCAGACTTATCTCAGAAAGCAGAGTCAAGGCTTGTGCTCCTTACAGCCAAGTTAACTTTGCAAGGTGCTAACTGAGCCTTGGTCCCCAGTGTGAAAGGCGAAACACTCTTGAGTCCTCACAGCAGCGGCTGCCTGCATCAAGGAGACGTCTCCATGTAGGAATGCGGTGGCAGCTAATTAATGATGTTAATTAATGACATTTTTGCTAAACAAAAGTAAACAAACATGCAAGTGTGATCTTCCTTCACGCCCTTCCCTGTGAGTGGGTGAGGCAGGCGGTCCTTCCACACACAGGTGTCAAACCCGCAGCCTTCTGCACACCGCACTGCAGGCCCCACCACTGTGCTCTGCAGAGAACGGGAAGACCCCACCGGTGGTCCTTCCTGACCCATCACCAGGTGTCCCCAAGTCCTGCTGAGGCAGATCTCCCTGCTGGTGTTGTGGGCTCATCCCCCTGTCCTGTTGGTGTGAGCTGCTTTGTCTGGATGGAGGTCCAAGGACAGGACCCCAGGGCACGTCATAAATGAGGGTGCTGAGAACCACACTCTCCTCTTCCTCCCCAGACTCTATTTTTCTGTGTCTGCAGGGCCCCAGATGACCACTAGGTGGCCTAGATCCTGGTTCCAGTGCACTGAGTCCCCGCCCTGCACACAGCAGCTCTGGGCATTGCCTTGTGACATGGCGCCACAGTTTATGGTGTGGTTGTGTCACTGCAGGCCATGCCTCTGCATACGTGGTGGCACTGACAACCATGTTGCTGTGCTCACAAGGTCGGCTGGCAGGAACCTGGACGCAGCATCAGCTGGTGGGCTGACCCTGGTCCCCTGGCATTCCCTGCAGACTGTGTCTCCTCCACATCTGCACCTGGCCTGCAGGGCTCTGTGCAGGGCTCAGCTGGGCTGCCAGCCTCCTCTGTCCTTTCTGTGTGACACAGACTGCCCTGGGGGCCTCCATGTGTCCTCAGAGCCAGGCAGGAGCTGGGTCCTTCTAATGACCTCGTCTCAGAGTCACACAGCATCATTTCCACTACCCTTTCTTATGAGATGGGCACAGAGGCCCACCCAGAGTCCAGGAGAGGAGAAGGTGATGACACGTCTACATGGGAGAATTATACAAAAACCAGCGACTTATTAACACATTTTAACAGTTTATCAACAAGCTTGTCCTCCAGGAGGACGGCATCGGGTCTCCCTGTTCAACCCAGGGCCCCAGGGTATGTGCCGGCATCCCTCCTGCCCTTCCACAGACTCTCCGGGAGGGTCTCTCCACCAATGGTGTCGCTGCACTTATAACAAAGGGGTTCCTGAGCTTCTGCCACGATAATCCTCAAGGCTCTGAAAGGAGGTTAACAAACACCTGGGCATCCCCAGGGCAACTCTGAGGCTTTGAAGCCAGCTCTCAGCCACTGTGGGGGTCATAGAGCTCACCAAGGGATCTTCAAATAACCTTAAATTAGACTTGGTGCACAAGGTCAGAGTAAACTGGGAGGATCTGAAAGGCATCATGGAATGTGCCACGTACTAAAAGTGTTTGAAATTTTAAAAACTTCATTGACCTGAAAGAAGTCACAAACTTCAATTATGTGCCGAATGTCTCAGTCTCCTGTACTGTGACCTACACTGTGACCAAGGGGCATCTCCGCTGGCACAACAAACATACCTCAAACGGCCAGGGACACGTCTGTGCAGGAGCGTCCATTTGTAACGTGTTGTTTAAAAATCACCTTCCCTATCATAAAAAGAAACACTGATAATTCGTTCATAATTTTGTTTAGGGTTTGAATAAGGAAACAGAGGTTCGTAAATTGGTTTCCTGAGTGTCAGCAATATTTTTAAATATGAGCAATAGTTCCTTTCCCTTAGACGAAGTGTACTGTTTGCTGTGTGTCTGAACTGACTAAAAAAATTTGCTGTTTTTCTCTTGCTTTGTTTTAGGAAATTTCTGCGTGGGGGTCACAGGGCTGGAGAGGAGAGGGTCCTGCTGTTGGGAGCCGGAGCGGCTGATCCTGGGCCGGTCTCCCCGGCAACTGACCACAGCCTTGACCTCTATACACAAGGTCAGCGTTCACATTCAGGCGAGAGGACATTTTTTAAATCTTTACCTTCACATATGTAAATATTTGTTGGCTTTTTTTCTTTTTTAACAAAAAAGTTTCTGTTTGGAAAAGGAGCTTTGAAATTACTATCTTACTATAGAAGAAATGGCCCGAGCCCCACTGCCTGGACCGCCCTGCCGCAATTACTGATGCCATTAATCTGCCAAGCAAACTTTTCCTCTGGGGTTGTTATAGCATCAAGATAAAGAATTCCTGGCTAAAGGGGTTTCTGTCGTCTATGGGGGTCAGGCCGGTGGCTAACAGCCATTGGCTGCATTCCTGGCACCTTGCTTTGTACAAAGAAATGTCAGCCAGCCTCCTACGCCTGGGCTCTTCCCAGCTCTTTCTCACAAATACCTGCGAGCAGGACAATTGGGGACCCTCCTTTCCTTTCACCCTTGAACATGTTGCACCCATCCAACTCAGGGCGGATAAGACCGTTTGCCCTCCTCCTGGAGTGGGAATTGTGTCTCTGTCCCACATTGGATGGGGAATGGTGTCCTGTCACTTCTTGCTTTCCTGGGGCAGCACCAGGCTCCTTCCTTCTGGAATTGGCCCCCAATGGGAGTCACATTTTAGTGTCATCCATCAGCCCCTGGATGATTCCAAACAGAAGGTGTCAGGTTGCTGGCGAAATATAAACGAAGTGGTCCCCGGACGTTTCACTGAAGAGAATCTGAACTGCTGTCACAGCAGTTTCCTGCCTCATTTCTCAACATTCTCATTAAATAAAAAACAAATAAAAACAATTGCAAGAATTGAAAGAAAAAGGTCAAGGGCAAGCCCTGTTCCTGCCTGGTGTATTTTGTGACGACAGGCTTACTGATTGGTGAGGGGGTGCAAGGTGAGAACTAGAGTGGGGCCCCCAAACTCCACAAAGGAGCAACCTGAGCTAAAGTAATGACAATAATCGGCCCGTCCTGCTTGCTTGGTAATAGTCACTGCTCCCTCCTGTGCTTCTTTACCTTGGAGTCCTGCAGAGTTGTCAAGTATAAAGATTCTTAACTTTCTCACCATACAACATCACCTATTTGGAACATGGGGTAGTGTTTGAGAATCTTCCAGTTCTGCATTCCAGGAACTGACCCAGCCAGACCAAGGAACTGACTCAGCTGGCCTGACCCCCACCCAAGGCCTCGCATTCCAGGAACTGAGCCACCTGCACAGTGACCCACACCAAGGGACTAATGTTCCACCCTGCAACCAGCCAATTAGCAGGCCCTGGTTGCCTAACCCTCTGCCCACCAAACTGTCTTTAAAACCCCATCTCCACAGTTCTCAGGGAGGCAGATTTGAGAAATTCCTCCCATCTCTTGGCTTAGTGCTAAGCCAGACAAAGTCATCTTCCTCTGCAGTGAACCTGCTGTCTCTGGGCACTGGCCTCTTCTTGGGCAGTGGGCAGATGCACCTGGCTAGGCAGCAGGAGAGGCTGCCTCCTGCACACAGCAAGTCAGGTGTGCAGGCCCAGGCTCTGCACCTGATGGGAGGTGGCCTGGCAGGGACAGGTCTGCTCAGGTGGAGCAGGTGGGGCACCATGTGGGCTACCCTGGCAGCAGCCAAGAGAGGGCATTTGCTGAGCTATTAAGGGGCAGGTCAGATTCTGGCCCTAAGGTCCCTGGGAAGCAGATTCTAGGGACCCCATCAGCTATGCCACCTCTGAAATCAGAAGAGGTGTCTGGGGCCAGGACCACAGGACAGGTCAGTGCAGCTAAGAGTCACTGAGAGGCCTGCTGGAAGGCTGGGTGTTCCCCCTGAGATGCCCACTGGGTCAGGTGACATTGATGGAGACAGAAATATCCACAAGCTACCTTCTCAGCTATCGGGGAAGGAGCACTGGGCAGAGGAAGAGGCAGGGTGGAGGGCGGCTGCCCCTGGGGGCAGCTGAGTGGTACCCGCAGTCCGAAGAGGACGCCGGCAAGGCACTACTCGGGGGTGGGGGGAGAAAACAGCATCGGCAGACCCACCAGCCTGGCCTCCTCCAAGGACCTGGAGCTCAGGGCTGCATGGGGGCAGGTGGGCTGGGTCCAGGCTGTGAGCAGTACGGCCCATGGCAGTGGGGGGGTGGGGAGGATGGGGGGGGCTTGAATGAACTGGAACCACCTGTGGATGTCTGCACTTTCTAGCAGACACTGGGAGATGAGCGGAAAATCTAATCTGCGGGGGATCCCAGCAGCAGCAACTCCCCAGGGCCATGCTGATGTGGCCCTTGAGTCCCCTTGTCCCTTTGGGTACCTGGGGTCCCTCCAAGGACCGACCCCTCCTAGCTTGTCCAGGACTGGCCTGATTTTAGTACTGAGGCCTCACATTCCAGGGGCCCTCACCCAATTCCGGGAAAACAAAGCTTCACCTGCGCCAAAAGTAGATGGGGCAGGAAAATCAGAACCAGCCCCTCACCCAACAGGGCAACTCATTCGCGCGGTTCAGTCCAGGCCACCAGAGGGCAGCAGAGGGCTAGAAATGGGTACTTGGTTGTGTCAGGAAATCGCCCCACTGCGCTCCAGCTGCAGCCTACCAGCTGAGGCTTCTTAGGATACTCCGGAGGGGAACGAGGCTGATACGGGCCCAATAAACCCACCATGTGTCCCTGTGTTTGGGAAAAATTTGCAATGTCTGGGTTTCTAATCTGGTATCTTTTGGAGTAAAGTCTTCATTAAAATTATTCGTTTTATATGATAAAAATGAAGGCTTCTTGTGGTTTACCAGAAATGACAACTGTGATTTGGGAAGAGATAAAAAAACACTCTGCCTTCTCATCAGACCTCTGGAGAATAATGTGAGCCTTGGAATGTCTCCTCCACACTGTGTCCCCACTGGAAAGGTCTGAGGCTGATTAACCAGCACCCCATCCAGGGCTGGGGGGGGTCTCATCAGGACAGGCACAGCAGCCTCAGCTGGAGCCCAGAAAGGCCCAGGAAGGGTCTGAGGCTAAGCACACGGCCTTGCCTTCGTCCTGAGGCAGGTGCCCTCCCTGAGCAGAGGGAGCTGGGAGGAGAGGGGCAGGGGGGTCACTCCAGAAATGGGGCTGGACAGCAGCAATGGCACTGGCAACATCCCTGGTGCCTGCTGGGATCTGTGGGGACCTGGATCTCATGGGATAAACACATACAGGTGACCTGCGCCCAGCGAAGCCGATGCATCCAGGTGATTCTGCCTGGCATCTGTGAGCCGCACAAACTGGCCAGTGGCCAGCAACAATTTTGTGAGGGGAGAGGCCGGGGTCCGGCTGGTTTCTCTTTGTTTAACACAGTTGCACCTGGCATGGGGAAGGCGCTGAACCATTCTCCGTGGAATGAACGATTATCACAACAGGCAGGTTCTGTCCTTAGAACACAGCCCAGGAGGGCTGGCCTTTGAGTGCAATCTTGAGTATGGTGTATTGCACTCCGCGAGTTTCCTGAGAAATTACCACAAAATTGGCAGCTTAAACTACAGAAATGGCAGCTTAAACTACATTCGCTCAAAGTTCTGGAGGACAGAAGTCTGAAGTCTTAAGTGTTGATGGAGTTGGGCTCCCTCTGAGGGCTCCAGGGAGTCACTGGGTCCTCCTGGCTCTCCCAGCGTCTGGTGTCTCCAGGGTCCCTGCTCGTGGCCCCATGTCCCCAGTCTCCTTCTCTGCCTCCATGTGAAGGGGTCCCTGCTCGCGGCCCCATATCCCCAGTCTCCTTTTCTGCCTCCATGTCACTCTCCGCTCTTCTCGCCTGTGTTTGCTTATGTCCAAATCTGTCTCTTCCAAGGACACTGCAGGGGTTCAGAGTGGGATTTTACCCTCACCTTACTTTAATTCCACTTGTAAGACCATATTTCTAAAGAAGATAACATTCTGAGGTTCTGGATGTGAGTCTTCAGAGACATCACCCCCCCTCCATCCCTGCTCATGCACTGACGCGGCAGCCACCAGAGCCCCCCACTCTAAGTGCTTCCCTTCCATCTTCTCATTTCCCTCTCAGAGGTACCTAAACAATTGGAAATGGAAAGAAGGGAGGGGAGTTGTGATTCCATTTTACGGGCAGAAAAACTGAGATGTCTCTTGTCCAAGGTGTGAAGGGGAAGGGCCACAGAGCCAGGGCTCAGCTCTGAGGGACACGAGCCCGCTGATCCTCTGGGGCACCTGACAAGCCCACCCAGATGGCGCCCGTCCAGGGTGGCACTCAGCACACCTCTCCCCTGCCCAGGGAGCTCAAACACACCTGACACATGGTTAAGAGCTAGTGGGCATTTTATTTTTGTGACTACTCTGAATGTGTAGAAATATCCAAAAAAGGACAAAAGCTGCTGCTGACATCCAGGTGTCCACCCCACACACCAGAGGAGTTCCCAGTGATCTTACTCAGGTTCCTCAGCGTGCCAAGGCTGAGATCTTCCTCACTTTCCTGCTACAGCTTGGAAGAGCCTGACAAGGAGGGCAGAAAAAATCCCCCAGCAATTCAGAGCTTCACAGAGTCCTGATGAGGATGTTAATTATGTGAACAGAGTGACGATTACAGTCACATCACCCACCACCTGTTCACAGGCACGTGCGGGGCTACCTACTGTGGTGTAAGATGTAAGATTCAGGCCCAGTATTATGTGCTGCCTTAACTGCTGGCCACTTCGGGGTGGAGGAGTCATGAATGGCTTAGCCACGAGCTCTCCCAGTTTGTTCCCATGGACACAGTATTCTGGTCAGGCACTGCCCTCACCACAGAACCAGGTACAGTGCCACTCTCCCATCCCACACCAGCTTATGGAATCATTGGAAGCTAATGTCATCTTCCCTGAGAAACCAGTGTCACCCTGTGACTGCCAGCTGTCCATGACCCCTGTATCTTCCCTCTGTCCCTGTGTGTGTGGCTCTACCAGACATGGGGTTTTCCACCATGGTGATGTGGATATCTGTATTTGCAGACTCCTGCTGCCTGTATCTGCCAAGGGCCAGATGCTGTGTGTTTGAGCATCTGCCTAACCCTCACTGTCCAGGGGATGAAGAGGAGGCTGTGAGAAAACCACTCACCAGATCCCGCAGAGACAGAGGAGGCTGTGAGAAAACCACCCACCAGATCCCACAGACACAGAGGAGGCTGTGAGAAAACCACCCACCAGATCCCACAGAAACTCACAGTACCTGCGGGGGGTGGGGGTAACAACCACAGGGACAGACATCTGCAGCACAACCTGAAGATGACAAAAGCCAGGGGGTGCTACAGACAGGGGTTGCTACAGGAAGGCAGTGCTATAGGCAGAGGGCGCTACAGGCAGGGGTTGCTACAGGCAGGTGGTGCTATAGGTGGGCAGTGCTACAGGCAGACTGTGTTACTACAGGCAGGCAGTGTGATACTACAGACAGGCAGTGTGATACTACAGACAGGCAGTGTGGTGCTACAGGCAGGCAGTACATTGCTTTAGACAGTTGGTGCTACAGGCAGGCAGTGCTACAGGAAGGTGGTGGTACAGGCAGGCAGTGTGGTACTATAGGCAGGAAGTACAGTGCTACAGACAGGTGATGCTACAAGCAGGCAGGGTGTTAGTACAGGCAGGCAGTGCAGTGCTATAGACAGGCAGTGTGGTGCTACAGGCAGGTGGTGGTATAGACAGGCAGGTGGTGCTATAGGCAGGCAAAGATAGGGATGGTGTTTTCTGGAGCAAAGCTTAGAGAAGAGCTGCTAATTGAGACAGACACTTAGGCCAAAAGAGGTAGTCTCTGGGCAGAGCTAGGGCTGGAGCACAGGCTGGAAGGACATTTGGGTCACAGTGCAACGTGTGTGGATGTGATGACTAGGGAGCAGCTCAGGTCTCTGCCACTGCACTTTTAGCAATTCTCAGATTGGACATGTTTGAATCCAGATTGCAGCAGTTTCTGACCCATCCACATTGTAAGGAGAACTTTCTGGATGCAGGCTGTGGCCCCTGCAAGTGCAAAGGGGTGTTGAAGAGGCAGGTTGCCCGGCCCGCCAGTGCCTAGACTTGCAGTCGTGAAACACCAAGGGCAGAGAGTCCCCTGTGCCGCCTGACCCCGGGCACTGTAACCGGTGTGCTGCCCACTGGCCTGCCCACAGCGTGCGGGGCCCTGGGTGGGTCCACGATGACTTCTTCAGTCCATCAACATCTCGGTTTTGATGGAGCTGTGGAAGCGACTTGTTAAACACCCACGTGAAATAGTAACTGCTCTGAAGGGAGTGAGGCAATTGCATTCTGGCAACTTTTTAAAAACAAATGGAGATGCAAACAACGGAAAGCAGTGTCACGAGGCCCCGGTGCTGGGACCGAGATAAATCTCAGGGTACTGGTGAAGGACGTCCTGCCAGCATCTCTGAGGAGCCAGAGCTCGGCGGGATAATAGAACTGTCGCCTCAAGAAAGGCAGAGCTTGATGCATGAATACGTCAGGATATGAAACCCTGATTCATATTCCAGGCATGACATTCGCCCATGTTGCTGTGCCAATAATTTTAATTTAATAAACCCATGTGTCAAGGGCCCTTCAGACACATCACAGCTGCTGCTCCCACCCCTGTCCCTTGGCAAGTTCAGTCCCCTGGCTTGCTCCTCCTCCAGAGTCCACGGGAACATCACACTGTGCTCACCGCCTGCGTGGACCCGCTGGGTGAGTAACCTGGGAATCTCCACGGGCCTCCTCGGCCACAGGGGCCCATCTTCAGCCTCAAGACTGCCTAGTGGTCATCAGTGTCCTTGGGGTATTTCCACGCAGCGAGGAAATCTGACAGATACGGGGGGTGGAAGGAAGCAAACATATAAATTACTAGAAACATTGCTTAATTTCACATTTAAAGTAGGCCCCCTAGGTAATTTCCATTATTTTATTTTGTGTGTGTGTGTGTGTGTGTGTGTGTGTGTATGTGAATTAAGTTACACTGATCAGAAATTTTCATTATTAACCCTTTTCCCTAAGAGTAAAGAGCAGAAGAGAGACACCAATTTCCTGGTTTCCTGCTGTCAGGGGCCATCAGGTGTTTCCAGATAATAGTTTTTGGACTGGTTCTTGTGTCTTCGGGTTTTTAAACCATAAATATATGAAGGGGTTGGGCAGCATCTGTGGCTCAGTGGATAGGGCCCCAGCCCCATATACCGAGGGTGGCCGGTTCAAACCCTGCCCCAGCCAAACTGCAAAAAAATAGCTGGGCATTGTGGCAGGTGCCTGTAGTCCCAGTTACTTGGGAATCTGAGGCAAGAGAATCGCCTAAGCCCAGAAGTTGGAGGTTGTTGTAAGCTGTGGCGCCATAGTACTCTACTGAGGGCAACAAAGTGAGACTCTATCTCTATAAAAAAAATATATATATTTTTTCAGTCCACGCTCTGATGTGAGACCCATGTGCCACTTACCACATGCAAGTCCTCCACAGATAGTCCAGTGGCCATCAGACATGTGCACTGAGCTCCATCTAAGGTAGTGGGATGGCACCCGTGGGGCCCTCCAGAGACATGAAGGGTTTGTGTCACATGCTTCTAGGAAGATGCCTGCAGCTGCCATTGGGAGTTTGGGGAGCAGGGACAGAGGAGGGGCTCGAGGCAGAGAGCAGAGAGGACTGCAGGGGCCAGCCAGGCAGAGCAGGCCCCAAACTAAGGTGCCAGTGACAGAAATCAGAGGAGAAAAGGCTGGACAGACAGTGAGGGGCCAATGAGAGAGGAGAGCGTGGGAGGGGAGGAGTGTGGAAACTGCCTCTGGGTTTCTGATGTGGGGAGTGATGACTAGAGGAACAGATTCAGGAGGAGGAGGACAGCCTGGTCTTTGTTACTGGGAATTTGAGTTATTGTTGGGGACGTGGAATCCTAATAAATAAAATCTCTCTCTCCTGCTTGAGCTCGAAATCATTTGAGAGCTGAATGGAGGCATCGTCACTGGGATGTGTGTGAAATTCGTTACTGATAAGAGGTCCACGGAGGATGGGTTGGGACTTAGCAACGAGGACAATGAGCTCACGCACACCTGTCTGCACGGCCCAGAGAGGAGCTGAGAACCCTGAAGCTCAGCCACGTGAGCCCTCAGGGAGCCTCTGAGGAGCTACAGCCGGCCGTGTCCATGTGTGGTGCCCAAACTCAACACCCAGGGTGAGTGCGCAGCACAGGGACGTGAGGACAGGCGCCGCAGAGAGTGTCAGTCACCTGGAAATAGGACAGGGTGAGCTCTTGCTGTCATCAGCCCCCTTGGAGCCTGAAAGAGCAGTGTCAGCAGGCAGTGCCAGGCGTGGGTCTTTTTTATAGAGATAGAGTCTCACTTTGTTGCCCTCAGTAGAGTGGGTCTGATACTGCATGGAGAGCCTAGGCGGGGTGAAAAGTGTACACGCACGCATGTGTGCGCATGTGTGTATGTGCGTGTGTGCGTGCGTGTGTGTGTGCGTGCATGCATGTGTGCATGTATATGTGTATGTGCATGTGTGTGTGCGTGCATGTGTGTGCACATGTGTGTGTGCCTGTGTGTGTGTTATGGGTCTACAAAAGAGAGGAATCTTCGAGAAGGCACAGGCCCCTCCAGGTAAGATTTTACTTAGGGACCATCCGTGGCCTGCAGTGGCCTGAGGATAGAGCTCTCATGATGACCATTGTCTACAGAGAGAGATCAGAGGAGAGCTCTTCAATGAGACAAATATTAAATTCCAAGAAGAACCAGAGAAGAGGAGTCTTCCCAAACCCAGTGAGGGTGAGGGATAAGAATGTGCAGTCAACATCACACTCTGAAGAGCAGTCCATTAAGATCAGCTATGACAGATGACCCTGTTCATGCAGTGTGGATGTCACGCACGGTGTCCAGAGAAAGAGCAGGAACAAGACTCCCATCGCTTCCCATACGATACTGACGAGGGGACTAAGTCCAGACCTCCACACCCAGCAAGGTCCTGCCTGGTAGAACCCAAAAGGAAACAGTGCCCACCCCCCTCCCCCACCCCTGGCGGCCCACGGTGCTAACCCTGCCTCCTGAAGCCCGAGTGTCAGGGCTCCCAGGGCAGTCGCTTAACTACCTCACGGCCCACAGCTGCTTGGTCAGGGTTCTCTGTCAGGACCTGGGTCCAGGCTCCCTCAGGGCCAGCAAACAGAGCTTGGCAAGTTCTCTCCCCTCCAAATGGAACATCTCAGAAGGTCACGGTGCTGCCTTTTAATGCTGTAGCGTTCTACTGGAACAAGAGACCCCAATTATTTAGCAAGGTTTGAAAAATTTTGTTACAGATTTATAAGTTAGTATCTAGTGGAGAAATCTTGGACTATATTAAGATTTATGCTGCATGTTTTATCTTATGACTTTAATTAAAATCTAACCTGATTTAATTGTATATAATTCAAAGACACATTTAAAAGATTAATATGGAAATCTGAAGAAACTCAGAACTAAAGTAATTCAATGTAAGCATTACTTCACATTGAGTTGGCCAGATTTATACCATCTGCATTGGTAAAAAAGACGGGATAATGATTAGAGGTTAAAAAAAAAAAAAAGGATCCCAGGATCCCGAACATCTCATCTTGACTACTAAACACAGAGCTGAAGTTACACAGATGAACTCAAAGTCTCCATGAAGGTGGTTGTTATCAACTAAGATTGACGGATCTGTGCAATTACAGATGTAGCTGTGCATTTAGCTGTTTGACCAATAAAATATTTTATGGATGTTACAGAGATATTTTCTTGTACGAAATACAGGATTCTGAGAGGGATACCTTAGTGCAATTTCACATGGGATATAAACCTCATCTTTGTCTTATCAGAGTGCTTGGCACAAGAAGCAAAGGCAGAGGAGAAGAATAACAAAATCCCCAGGAGTTGGTGGGAGCGGTGGGCACTCGGCTCAGAGGAGGAGGCTGAAGGCATAGGGAGAGGCTGGGGGTTATTCCTCCAAGAAAGGGGCTTCCTTTTCCAACTCCGCTCCTAGAAGAGCCCGGAAGTGAGTCCTGAGAGCACCTGAGTTAACTGCTTGGTTGATAAATGCGGGAGAGGTCTCAGCTGTTCTCATTTTGTTTGTTTTCATTTTGACCCCATCTCTTTCTCTTGTATCTACGAGCATTAAAGGATTTGGAAATTTAAGCAAGTTGATATTAATTCCAAGGACCCAAGAGGATAATTTAGAAAGGTAATAACTAGCATTTACTTCAGTGGAGAAAAATCTCCCAGAAGAACGGGTGGAAGCTGGAGGAGGGCTGGGGGTCCCAGGGGCAGAGGCAGAGTTCCAGAGAGGGAACAGGGTCCATGCTGAGGCACCGTGAGCCTCGGCGATGGGCTGCAGCCAGGGAAATTCAGGTGCAC
>NW_003852583.1:1295471-1297317 GCF_000181295.1 Otolemur garnettii
GACTCCACAGCAAAAGAATTCTCTCTCTAGAAGCTTGTAACATCTTCTTTCCAACACATTTTACATTCTTTATTGACTCTTTCTCAGGATTTAATCAAGTGTCAGAGCAGGGAAGGGAGGCACAGGTCCTGAGCAGCAGCGTAAAATGGGCTCAAGACTTAACATATTTTAAAAAGAAAACGCTTGACATTGGTGAGATGTGCTTTGACTCCCACACTCCGTGAAACACTGGCCATTCTGCCAAATCAGATGGGCAGTCCTCTCAGGCATTCAAATACCCTGTGCTTTGAAAAATGGTGGAACTGACATATACTAAGAGTTGCACGTTGGGCTCGATTCATTCCAACAGCTGCTCTGCGGTGTAGGTCTCAGTATTCTCAGGAATCAGAGACGTGAGTCCAGACGGCCACCCAGCCCCACAGGTAAGAACAGCACACTGGTGGGAAGCGTAAACTTCAGAACACATGAGGCTTCACTTCAATGGAAGCATCGACTGGCAGAGTGGAGTCACTTCTTCTGCCTCCTCTGTTTCATCTGAGCCTCCCGGGAGCACAGAGTGTGCTGTGAACGTTACCCAGCCAGTCACAGACTGGAGGGCGTAGGAGGCTCCCCAGTGTCGCCCAGGGCTTCCCACCTTTATTTTTTTTAAAGAGTACAAAGAATTAGGTTACAATGTTTGCATTTGTTCAGTAAAGTCCCTCTTATAATCGTGTCCTACCCCCAGGAGGCATGCCATCCCCCCTGACATCCACCCAGGAGGCGTCCTATCCCCCCTGACATCCACCCAGGAGGTGTGCCATCCCCCCGACATCCACCCAAGAGGCATGCCATCCACCCTGACAGCCACCCAGGAGGCGTGCCATCCCCCCTGACATCCACCCAGGAGGCGTGCCATCCCCCCCGACATCCACCCAGGAGGCATCCTCTGCCCCCTGACATCCACCCAGGAGGCGTGCCATCCCCCCTGACATCCACCCAGCAGGCGTGCCATCCCCCCGACATCCACCCAGGAGGCGTGCCATCCCCCCTGTCGTTGTGCCAGGCAAGTGTTCCCGCTTCCCACCTTTTCACCCACAGAGGTGAATGTAGAGCACCTTTGCAGTGTTAGCGATTGAAACTAATATGTAGTAAGACAAGAATGATGACTGCATAATTCTTCAGGATGCAATTTCAGAACACGACGTGAGGCCGAGGAAGTGTAACAAACACAGGGACCATTCCAGAGCTTGCCTGTAGGAGCTCCGTGCCAAGCGCTCCATTATGCAAAAGTAGGTGCGTCCCAAGTGCTCTGATAAGGTTAACAGGGGTGGATTTTGCCAAATTAAATCTGTCCCTTGTAATGAAGGCTCTTCTTGCTGAGTTGAGAACTGTCTAAGGAGAACAATAAAAGTACAAACCCAAGTCCAGAGGGAAATAAAGAGCACACGGCCTTCCTGACTGCATGAGGCATCATTCCCGGCTAGCCTTCCTCACTGAGTGGCGTCCACCCTCTGCTTTATGTGAAGCACGAATCTGAAAAGCCTCCCTGTCCTGTCCACGTGCAAGACAGGAAAGGAAATCTCTGCCATGTTTGCAAAGGAGCCCCAGAGCCAACGTGGCAGGATTCCTTGATTTTGAATTAAACATGAAGTCAGAATGTTTTTTTTCTTCTTTTAGCCACCTTAACTCTTTTCTTACACTAAAAGGAAATGGAGCAATTCATGACCCTCCATTCCGAGGATCAACTGAAATCATTAGGGATTTTTAAAAACAGATTTCTGGGCCCAGGGACTCTCAGTGGCAGGTCAGGTGGAGCAGCCCCGCCCTGAAGTGTGATTTTCTGAAGTCTTTTCCGTTCTCAGCCCGT
>NW_003852583.1:1297638-1305662 GCF_000181295.1 Otolemur garnettii
ACTTTCATTTGGAAAGTCTCAAGTCTCTATCCTGTTGGAAAACGTGATTCTCAGGGCCGCCTTCACCTCTCAGTGCTGACGTGTCTTGAGGCCTCATTCACCATCGTTAGTCTGGTAGTTCAATTTGATATATTTTTTTCTTTCAAATTATCTCATTTAAATTAGGTCACCCCAGGGAAATAAAAACAAACTATTTTCCCACTGACTCAGTACCGTCCTCTCTATGGTGCTTTCATCACTGCTGTCATCTTTTAAAAAGTTGGTCTCTTCTCCCGAGTTATCCTGTGAGCAATGGTTTCAGTAGAATATTACACTGTCTGTGGGGTGGTGTGTAGGTTGGAAGACGTGATTTAGTGCGTTTGGAAGTATATTTATAAGTATCAAGGTCCCCATGGTACTTATAAATCTGTTCTCCACAATTTCTTTTAGTTTCCTTTACAAAAAAGGATTAGTTCATCCCAAATGAATATGGTTATCCAAGGCCAGTTATCTCAAAACTGGAGCTGCAATTTCTGGCCTTGGGAAAGCAGTTATTAATTTATTTTGGAAATGTAATTGCCAACCACAGATCATTTCAATTAAATTGTGCCTGTCCCACACGTCCACTATTTTGTTAGTGACCTGGGTCTCTTGTTGGTGCCTCCTACTGCTTAGTTTATTGATGAGAGCCCAGACGGTTAGTCTCGGTGGAAATGTTCTGGGTCTATATATGCACCTGGTTTTAGCTGGGGAAAAAATGTCATCCTCTAACCACATCATTGTGGCTGGAATTTTTCAGCCACCATAACATATAAGGTAAAATATATGTAATATCATCTCTAGGTATTAATGAAATTGAAACAGAGGGAGTCTGTGACCTAAACTGAATCGGGTCCAATACACAAAGCTGTGTCCCGTCATAAAACCTCGACCCACACTGTGAAAACGGAGCAGAATGCAGGGTCCCACTTCTCACGTAAAATAAACAAAAATAAAAGTTGATTAAAATGTTGGGGGGTGCGTGTGGGTGTGTGTGCGCATTTATCTAAGTTTAGGGCTGTGTTTGCTCATTCTGTCCAGACCCCTGGGCATCGGCACTATGGCAGGCAGACTTGATGGCCCACCCGCGAGGGTCACTATTGGTGAAAAATAATTTCTGTAACATGAGAGTCTTTCAGTTTCTAAGAATGATGAATTCTATAGTCTCTAGGTGACCTTCTAAAGAAACGATTATAGGGTTCCCAGGACCCCACTCTATTCACACTCTCCTAGCTGATCAAGGGGTCTGGTTTACTCATCTGTCCCCAGGCACTTCTGAGTCCCTCTCCTACAGCTCAGCTCTGGGCTATGGAGCCTCTGACAAGTGGCCCTTGTGGCAGCATGTGACACAGTCACCAGCTCTGGAAGTTCACAGGAGACATTCTAGCAGGACGCCTACTAAAGGCTTTGCCTGGAGTGGGCATCACCTTCCATCTGTGTGGACAGATGTGTGCTGGTGTGTCCTGGAGATCCTTGGGGACACTAACGTAGACTCAGAATCATTGCATGGTGACACCCAGGGAGCTTCACCTTCCTGCCTTCACCTGCTGGCCCATGGACCCCATGGTGGCTTTCCAAAGCTCCTGTGTTTTGATGACACTGACCAATGTAAAAGTCTAACTGTAGTCGCTCCCCCTGCCTCTTCTGGCCCACTGTTCCCTGATGGCTGGGGGTATCAAATGGCTGGGGATGATATGGGGGTCTCAGACAGTGGGGCTGCCCCAGGGATGCTTTGCCCTGTAACTTAAAGTAATCCTCAGGTCTACTGTCTTGAGACCTAAAGTCTCAGCCACTTCCTTGTGTAATCAAGTGACTGTGAGCTGTCCCTACATGAGTCTTAAGACACGTGCAGGGGACAGACCTGAGGAATATGTCGCGTAAGCGTTGGCACCAAAGCCCCACGGGAAATGGAGGGAGAAAGAGCTTTAAAATGCAGGCGCTGGGGCTGGCTCGGGGGCTCTCCCCGTGCCAGGCAGGGCAGACTACAAGCAGCTGTCTTCATCAGACGGATGCTGGCTCCAGTCGGAAACACAGCAGTGAGGCAGGTATTTAGAAATAGATTTATAGTTGGGCTTTTTTTTTCCTCCTTTTGCTTTTCATGGAAATCTCCAGAAATAGAATTTATCAAGATGGCTGTGTTAGGGAACAAATCCGTACACAGTCTACAAATGGCAACAGCTTCACATCCTCTGTGTTGCCGGGTTCAGTAACAAAAATAAATACATTTAAAATGAGAAGATTAAGGAGGAAACTATCTTTCTAGCTTTACTGCAGAAAATGGACCAGGAAATCAGTGCCATTTAAGAAGACAATCGGAGAATACGTATTCCCAAATTAGGGGGAAATGTGACCGCAGACGGCCAGCAGCTCATCACCTGAGTGTGCCCATTTCCACTTAAATCCTCATTTATTGTGACACTTTCTCATTCAAACAAATGGCATATTTGTGCCATATTTAGAGGGGTGAGAAGGGAGGCTGCGTGAAGCTCCCGTCTGGCCCCACAGACCCGTGGGGCTCTGCCCTGCCGCCTGCCCCCTGGCCCTGAGTCCGGCGGGCAAGGCTGCAGTCCGGCCACACCCCTCCCTGCTTGGTCTAACTCCTGGGTCTCTTCTCCTTCTGTGGCTTTCAGGCCCCTCCCTGCTCAGGCTAGAACAGGTACCTGCTTGTTCTCACAAATGACCAACTTTTGCTCTTCTTGGGTTTTTATTTAATGCCTTGTCCTTGGTCTCTGGCAAGACTCACTTCTGCCTTCATCCCTGTTCACTCCCTGTTCCTAATGACACGTCTCATATGCAAATTTGGCAGCCTCATCACCTCACATCCCTGCCAAGGCTCTCTCAGGCCTGGAGCTGAGCTGGTCCCTCATCCCTCCACCTTACCAGGACCCTGTCCTCTCTCTAGACCCCAAGAGAACCATAGCTGGTCCAGCCATCAGAGCATCTGTGGGTCCACCACTTGGTCAAGCTTTTGTGTGAGCTGGTGGTTGGAGGTCCTGAGAACACAGATGGAACTTCTCCTCAGCCGCCATAGCAGGTTCTGTGAGTGAATTTGTGTACATGTGCCAAAAAGTGACTCTGCGTGAGTCGCAAAGGTCGTGCTGGGACTTACTTTGCTTGTATCAGAACCTGGTAGCAAGGAGATGCCAGAAGAAGGAGACATTCTCATCCTCCTGAATGCTAAGGGCGGAGCTTTGTTTATCCACAGAGCCGATAAGTGTTCAAGCATTTGGCCTGTCCCTCCGGGACCACATCCCAAACCTCAGTTATTATTTACCTACATGCTGAGTTCTACTCCAATCTTCTATCCTCTGCCAGGCCATGTGGGCTCCCCACGTGGAGTCACGTTTGGAAGGGGGGACGGAGACTCGCAGTAGCTTTAGGTTGAGGTATTTTCCATTTTGCCTGCAGTACCTGAGGATGACTGGGCCTAAATAATTTATGAAATGTAAATATGAGGAGAAGCGTGTGGTTTGGACACCCCCCATGGGCACTTTGGTCCGATGTCAATTCCTATCGGGAGAAATTGGGAAACACCTACTGAGGGAAAGTCTGAGAGCAGCGGGGACCGAGAGGCCTTTCAGACCGGTCTGGCCCTTCTCCAACTCCGAACTAAGCCCCACTCACAGCTGGTCACACTGCAGCCCCAGTTTAGGCACTTAAGGGGAAAACATAAATATTAGGAATTTTTTTATACAGTGGAAATGTTACAGGAAACATCCCATTGGACGTGAATATAATTCTTCTCAGGAGACCAGTTACCAAGGGCTGACTGCTTTTCAACCCTGGTCAGGCAGCAGCAGAACCTCCCACAAGGGTGTCCACCCTTCCTCTCTGCTGCCCATCAGGAAGAGAGGAGTTGTCTCGGGCTGCACATTAAATACGTGAACAGCAGCAAATCCAACAAACAGCAACACAGTCCCCGATGCTCTCTGTGATATCCAACACCACAGGTGAGCAAAACAGGCCTCCCCTGATGTGCACGTGGCCCGCAGGCTGCAGGCTGGACGCCCCTGCGAAGGCGCACCATGTCCCCCCGCCAGTAACCAGGCAAGGAACTGTGTTTAGAGTAAGAACAAGACTCCAGAGCTCAAGCTGCGCACAGAAGTGTGATCTCACAGATGTGAAATCAGAATTAAAAAGAAGACAAACAGATTTTCTTAAAATAGCCCACACTGGGTTCCCACCTCCTTATAGTCATACTTATTTTACAAACTGTTCTGCTGGCTCAGTGGCAGCCCCGTACATGACCGATAGACTCCTTGAAAATGAACATACTAAATTTTATTATCCCTCCCAGATGTGAGGCAATTGGAAGTATAAATTAAAATGAACAATATGCATTAAAGCTCATTTTCTCTGTCATCTGCGTAGAGACTGCAGAGCAGTCGCCTGGCGCACAAGAGGCCCAGCCCACGGGTGCCACCCGCCAGAGTCCAGGCTTCCACTGCTTTAAGGTCCTCTCTCTGCAAGGTGCTCCCCTCACAGTCTTTGCCGGGCAGCTCGTAATCTCTCTTCTTCACTGCCACCACTGCTTCCTGACCGGATGTCCAGTGTCAGCTGCCACCCCACACCTCCCTGGACATGCCCACGTGCCCCCACCAAGCAGCACACACTCATCTGCACACAGGGACACTCACACTATGCACTGTCCCCGTGAAAGCAGACCTGTCTTCTCCAGGTCAAAGTCTGAGCACGTGTGGACTGAGAGTCCCTTCAGACCCGAGTCTGGCCCTCCCTGGACTCCAAGCGAGGCTCCACTCCTAGCTGGTCACCCAGTGCAGAGCGTGCCCAGCACCCTGTCTCACTTCCTGCCTCTCCCAAGTGTCTGTGTGAACGCGCCCTGTGTCCCACTGCAGCCGTGCCCTGAAGCCCCACCCTCCTGGGCTGCAGCTGCCTCAGTCACCACCCTCATGACTTCTGCACCAGTCCAGGTGGGGCTGGCTGGGACAGCAGGAGCAGGGCAGCAGCTCACACAGGGACAGAATCAAGGAAGCTCGGTGCCCTTCCCATAGCTCTTGCGGGACTTTTAGAGAGAACAATCCTGGCTCCAGTTCACAGTTTTACCTGGAAGCAGCCAGAACATCTTTCCGCTGATCTCCAACCATCAGTCTGGATCCTCAGGGCAGCACAGAGAGAAGAGACGGGCAGCTTCCAGATGGTTCTCTCTTTGCCACCTGTTTCTTCCACTTAGACTTTCAAGAAAAGAGAAAGGAGGCTTCAGGTGAGCAGGACACGGAGATGGGCCCACAGCAACAAGAGAGCAGAGGGAGGATGGTGACCACACGCCAGCATCAGTGACCAACGGCCGAGGGCTGGCCAGGCAGGTACGGAGCAGCAGTGCGGCGGCCGGCAGGCTGCAGTGGGTGCTGTGCTGGGGCAGCTGAGGGAAGCCCCTTCACTGGGCAGAGGAGCACGGTGCCGGCAGAGTGTGGAATCCACACCTTCACTCCCCAGCACACCCACTCCCGGAGGACGAAGCCTCCCTGAACCAGGCCTGGAAGCAACCAAGCTTTCACTGACCACACCCTGGTCCCCATGGCACCCTGATGTCCCCAGGAGCTGGGAGACGTAGTCCAGCTCCATGCCCTAGACAAACAGGAAATGGCCCTAACTAACATCCCTCCATAAGAGGGAAACTCCCTTTCTCCCTTCTTTAATTTTCTTTTAGAAAATGAAGGCAAATGGAGCCATCCCTAGAAGTTAATAGAACGTGGACACAGTGGCCCCTCCGTAGCTGGCCACCTTCCACACTGACCACCTCCTCAAGTTGACCTAATCCTCGTAGTTGACCCAATTCCACGTGAGTGTCAGCACAGCAGGCCTCCTGCTGCCCTCGGCCACCTCCGGATGTCGACCAGCTTGTTGCAGGGGGTGGTCAACTTACAGAAGTTCTGCTGAAATTGAGAAAAAACTATAAACTCTCGGAAAAGACATTTGAGAGAAACAGAAACAAAACTGACAAAGAAGCAGGAACAAAAAAAGTTGAAGTTTAAGTTAGAGTCGAGTCAACAGACCTCATTTCCTTTGTGAAAACTGTTTATTAATATAAACAATTTCACTAACTTATTCATGCTAGGCTTTACAAAGTGTAAAATAAATAATTACTTGGATCTGAAAGGAGACCAGATAATTAGAGATGAGAGCTCTGGACATGGGTGGGATCGACACTCGCAGAGAAACGTTCTGGGCTGGAACTGTTGCTGGTGCCACGTTTGTGTTTTAACATCCCCAGAATGCTGAAGATAGCTTCAGAATGATGTGATTTAAAGTGATACCCGGAGTCTGCCCATTTCTTAATGATGCTTAAAACGATGCAGAAAATGACGAAAAGCAGGGAAAGGAATACACACGCCAGCCGGACGCAGAGAGACGTGAAGCACGCCGCTGTCACACGCGGGGCCTGTGTCTGTGTCCTCCCAGATGGCTCTGGGGCGCTGGGCCTCCAGACCATGTGGTTTGAGTTCCCCACTGGGGCGATGGATTTGAACTGATCCAGCCACAGTTTTCCACCCAGTCCCCTTTGTGACCAAAGGCATGTGTTTGTGAAAGAGCTTGATGTTGCCAGGGGTAAGAGCAGGGACCAGGAACAGAGCAGAAAAGAAAAATGGTCCCCACAGGCCTCAGCACATTCTAACCAGTGAAGCCAAGAGCCTCGCTTGCCTGCAGCCTGAGGACAGAGGCCACCACAGGGACCTCTGGTGTCCCCGTGGCTGTATCCACAGGGACTCACAGCTGCGGCACAGATGCTGCAAAGCACATTCCCGGGACATGGAGAGTCCAGCAGACCAAAGAGGACAGGTCAGACCCCTCCGCGGCATCACTCCGAAATCCACGTGGACATTTATTGTAAACATTATTTTCAGAAATTTATTCAACTTTTGCTGTTTTCTCAGAATACCAAAGGAAAGCAAGAAAAGAATAAAAGCTTTGATTCAAACATATCCTATTCCAAACATTTTCATAATATGGAATTTGTGTCTTCTTGACACAAACGTGGTAAACTAGAAAGTAAATCCACAGCTACTGCCAAAGGGAATTCACAATCTACATGAAGTGCATCTTTTTAAATTATGTCACGAAAAACTAACAATATAGTTTGACATATGCTGAATATTTTAAAAGAAATCAAAACTTTAGGGAGGGGGCTGTGAATGGCTGAAAACGCCGGAGAGACTGGAGGGTTTTCAAAGTTCTATTTGATAGAAAAAGAAAGGAAGAAATCCTTCCTCCCTCCTTCATACTGGAATATGTTCAAAATAGTGAATTATTTTATGAATATTCATTCTCCACTAACAGCAATGGAAAAGGGCCAAAGCAGAGACCTGCCAAGGCATGAGATTAGCAACAAAAAGCTAGAAGACATGAGATTTATTGTATGTAAGAAGCAGGGAAATGGGACAACAGATTCCAAATGAAAAGACATTCCCACATAAATTAAGGGCTTTTAAAATTAAGGTGTTCGTTCAATAAGGGTCTTAATATAATTTGACCAAATTTTAAAACAAAACAAATTCATAATCAAAACCAACCACCTTTAAAAGCATGTCTTACTGATCAGCCATCTGCTGTGTACCAAGGCTTTGGGAAGTTATGTAGGAACCACTGTCAATTTTCAATATAAACATTTATTGAAACATTTATATAAGCATTTATTGGCCACTATTATGGCTAAATATGCCTATAAGATCCTAATCAGCTATATGGATGTGAATTACAGCGAGCACCTGAGAGTGTCCCAGAATCTGTGCTCAGGGACTACGTGCACACGGCACTGTCTTGGGACCTGAACCCTCCCTCCTGGGTAAGGGCATTTAGAAGGGTGAGCTCAAAACACAAGCCCATTTTATGCCCACTTCTGGAAGGGACAGGCAAAATCACTTGTATTTGTCAGGTACATGATCTAGGAATAGGTTAATACAAAAAACTCTATGCCCAGAGTTCCTTGGGGGAGGAAATGGACAAATATCTGGAACCACACAACCTCCCTAGGCTTAATTAGGGAGAAA
>NW_003852583.1:1306725-1309760 GCF_000181295.1 Otolemur garnettii
CCCATTTCAGGTTACATCACAGGTCCGCAGAGGCATCACCCTCCCATTTCAGGTTATATCACAGGTCCGCAGTGATCAAAGCTCATGGCATTGGCACAAAAACGGATGTATGGAACAGAATAGAAAGAGAATAGTGGCTGCCTAATGGTGTGGGAGGTGAGCCACCCCTGGAGCCTGCCATGGTGGGTAAGGAGTTCTGGCCCCTGGGGGAAGGCTGGACAGAGCCCAGTGTGGCCCCGATGGGAGAGATGAGCAGCAGGGTGGGCTCCACCACCCACATCCCTCTCCTACGAGCTCCACATCCACCCCGAGGAGAGAGCTGGGACTCTCTCAGCAACACTGCCAAATGTACAGGAGATTTAGGGCTAAATATTAAATCTATGCTCCTTGCTTGATTTGAAACATGTGGGGACCAGGGATGTAACCAGCTTGTGTACAACAGAAAGACAGGCCAGAAGATGACAGTTTTTACGATAATGACACTTGCTCCTACAACAATTAGTATCTGGTGGGGACCAGGCCCCCAACGTCTGTCACTTTCAACATCAGTTTGTTATTCAACATTATAAAGTCTCAAACTTAACATGAAATCACAGTCTCGTGTTGTTGGCTCCAAGGGCTGGGGACCCTTGGGACATTCCCCTGCTGGGATCAGGGTCAGACTGGGCACTTTCCTCTCCAAGGGGACTGCACCTCTCCGTCTGGCATGGAACAGGAGCACAGGGCTTGTGCACCTCCCGCCTTCACTCTGACACGTCCCCTCCCTGGGAGTGCGGTCAAGGGCTCCTCCTCGCCTGAACAGAATGGGGGCTCCATCTCCAAGAAACCACCCACACAAAAATGCAGGCGTCCACTGGCCCCGGGCCTGGGGCTCGGGCTCAGCCAGGGTGAGGTTCACAGCAGCTTGGGGTTCAGATGCCGGCAGAGGCCAAGAGGACAGTCTGCTGAGTGTCCAAGAGATCCTCTTTTGCTGGGAATTTGTTTTTGGATTTGGAAGAGCATCCGTGTCACTAGTCTCTTTCTCCTCCATGTAAAGAAAGAAGGAAAGGAAGCAGGGAAGGAAGAAGGAAGGGAGGGAGGGAAGAAGGAAACAAGAGAGGAAGGGAGAGATGCCTGTGTTTATTCGGGGTCCAGGCAGTGGGTCAAGGCAAAGGGAAGCTTGCCTTGGGGTGAGGGAAGCCTCTGGAGCATGCTGGCTACAGAACACTTAAATTCTTGTGAGGTTAGATGTGGTACCTTCTCCCTTAACATTGCTGCCTAAAGCCTTGCTCAGATTTTCTCTTAAAATACACACAAGTGCCATTAAATTCTCCACGTCTCTGCATCACATCTTGTCCACATCTCCGCAATATACCAAGTGAGGGAACAATTAGACATAATTAACATCTGTGCTTTTATTAAAGTCATATTAATTTCCTGAGTTAAATAAACAACAAGAAAGTGCCAAAGCACAGATAAAGCTGTAATCACTGAGTCAGGGCCGCCCAACCTACAAAAGCGCATGAGGATATGGAGTGAGTTAAAATCAGATGTTACAGACACACAGCAAAGAAAGCTGAAGGGGACACGCTTACAACATGTTCTCAGTCTTAAAAGGCTGAAAATTGGATCTCTTAATATTTCCACATCTAAATTCAATCTAGTTGAGTATAGTCTTTCAATAATATAGATCTTTTCTAATGTTAAAAAATCTATCAACTCTGTGTTAATAAGTGAGACTGTACACGTGAGTAGAAATGCTGCTTTTGCTTGTCTCTAAAGCCCAACACAATAAAAAGAAAGATCATACCATCGTTACTGGGGCCTTCCATGTCTATTTAATAGACTTCTTAGTGCTAAGTTATTAGTAAGCTGTGACTAGATCTTTCCAAAAGGACAGAAAGAAAGGCTAAATTTCAAACGACAAGTATGACTCCAGGAAAGACTTAGGTGAGGTGACGAGCCCCTCATCAGTCGGGGTTGGGACCCTATGCTTCTCTCTGTTTCTATATCCCAGTGAAGTTCAAGGAGTAGTTCAAAGTCTCAGGATATTTCTGGGGATTTTCTAGGCTGAGACTGGCACCCACAAGCACACCTGTACACACCTACACTCACACTCACACACCCCACAGATGATTAAACAGAGAAACAGGACAGCTGACAAGGGATCATGTTTGTCCAGAATGTGTGTGGGAAGTGGGACACAGGAGGGATGATCTTTAATGTGAATGGCACTTTACAGGTTCACGAATGAGAATGTAAAGTGACCCCTCCAAGTCACTCTCTAAGAAACTGTCAGCCCAGGGTCAGCAGGAGACAACATGTCATTCAGCCACTTGAGAGGTGGCCCAATGCCAAGGGAATTTGCTATCTTATCACACATTGCTCACTGTAGATTGCATGCTAACGCTTTCATTAGACAATATTGTATAAGTTCTTAATAATTTTGCCTGGAAACTTTTAAGATAAAATATTCATGCCATTGCATTTTACTTAGTAAAAATTAAATACTACCCAGATGAAATACTCAGGTTCTAAAGATTAAAAAAGATGTATTAATCTAGTAAGAGCATTGTAAGTCTAACTTTGAAAATAACATAATTCTTTGAATTCTAATTTCTATGCAGCTCATCACATAGCTCACTAGTGAGGGTACAATTTTCTTTTAAGTTGTGTATATGATCAAGCTGACAACTTACTGTACCATAAAGGAGAGGACAGGGACAAGCCACCTTTGCAAGACATTAGCATAAATAACATGGGAGAAAGCTTTCACTTCCTGTCAGGAACAAGACTCTATTTACCCTCCTACCTGAAGAATAACAACAAAAAATAGACAAACATGTGAAACACCTATTGTAAAGAATGAGACATCAAGGGCCCTGAGGGGAAAAGCCAATCAGGTGGGCCCCAAACTCATCCCGGTCACTTCCCTGAGGTCTCCAGGCCTGGGCAGAGGAAGGCGAGCATCCTAGAAACCAGATCTCTGAGCAGAGGAGAAGGCAGGGAGAGTTCACAGCACAGAGTGCAGCAGAGGCCCATGCACAGGCAGAGGC
>NW_003852583.1:1311298-1321876 GCF_000181295.1 Otolemur garnettii
AGGAGCAAGAGGCCAAGGAGTAAGAGGTGGAGGGAGAAAAAAGAAGAAGGCATAAATGTTCAATTTTTTTCCTAATTTGTTAAAACCCACAGATTCAAGAATCTCAGATAATAAAAAACAAGAAATATAAAGGAAACAGTACAGAGAGACTTGGTAATGAAACTGCTGAAATCAATAATAAAAAGAACTCTTAAGGCCACAAGAGGAAAAAGTCATCCCATAAAGAGCAGCACAGTTCTGACGGCGGCAGGTTCTCTTTAGAAATAACACAGACAAGAAGGCAATGTGGCAACATTTTAAAAGAAAGCCCTGAAAGGAAAAACTGTCGGCCTCCATTCTCAAACCCAGAGAAAAAAACTGTCAAAAGTAAAGCCTTTACAGGCATAAAAAGTTAAAAGAATTTATCACCAATAAAATGGCAGTACCAGAAGTATTAAAGCAAGTTCTTCTGGAAGGAGGAAAATGACCAGAAGGAACGTGGGTCTATAGGGCAAGGGGAGGAAGGCAGCGAGGTGTAACTCTGGGGCAGGTACACAGACTTTCTGATCATCAAGTCCTCTGTGCCAAAGAAGATGAAATATTTGGGAATTTACCTAACAAAGGACGTGAAAGATCTCTACAAAGAGAACTCTAAAACTCTGAGAAAAATAGCTGAAGATGTTAACAAATGGAAAAACATACCATGCTCATGGCTGGGAAGAATTATTATTGTTAAAATGTCCATACTACCCAAAGCAATATTATACAAATTTAATGCAATCCTTATTAATGCACCACTGTCATACTTTAAAGACCTGGAAAAAGTAATGCTTTGTTTTATATGGAATCAGAAAAAAAAAACTTGATTAGCCAAGACATTACTCAGAAATAAAAACAAATCAGGAAGAATCATACTAACAGACTTAAGACTATCCTATAAATCTATAGTGATCAAAATAGCATGGTATTGGCACAAAAACAGAGAGGTAGATGAGGGGACAGAATAGAGAACCAAGAGATGAACCCAGATACTTATCATCATTTGCTCTTTGGTAACCCTATCAGAAACATTCAGTAGGGAAAAGATGCCTTATTTAACAAACGGTGTTGGGTGAACTAGCTGGCAACCTGTAGAAGACTGAAACTGGACCCACACCTTTCACCATTAACAAAAATTGATTCTCACTGGATAACATATTTAAACTTAAGACATAAAATTACATAAAAATACTAGAAGAGAGTACAGGGAAAACACTTGAAGAAACTAGCCTAGGAAAATATTTTATGAGGAGGACCTGCCGCGCAATGGAAGCAACACCAAAAATACACTACTGGGACCTGATCAAACTAAAGAGCTTCTGCACAGCCAAGAGAACAGTAAGTAAAGCAGACAGCCCTCAGAATGGGAGAGGATATTTGCA
Source organism: Otolemur garnettii (assembly GCF_000181295.1). Taxonomy (NCBI): domain Eukaryota; kingdom Metazoa; phylum Chordata; class Mammalia; order Primates; family Galagidae; genus Otolemur; species Otolemur garnettii. Next base: position 1,312,699 of record NW_003852583.1, read on the forward strand.
GGTTATGTCTCAGACAAAGGTTTAATGACCAGAATCCACAGAGAACTCAAATGTATTAGCAAGAAGAGAACGAGTGATCCCATCTCAGGGTGGGCAAGGGACTTGAATAGAAACTTCTCCGAAGATGACAGGCACACAGCCTATAGACACATGAAAAGATGCTCATCATCCTTAATCAGAGAAATGCAAATCAAAACCACTTTGAGATATCATCTAACTCCAGTAAGATTAGCCCACATCACAAAATCCCAAAACCAGAGATGTTGGAGTGGATATAGAGAAAAGGGAACACGTCTGCACTGCTGGTGGGAATGTAAACTAATACATTCATTTTGGAAAGAAGTTTAGAGACCACTTAGGGATCTAAAAATAGACCGGCCGGCCGTTCAATACTGCAATTCCTCTACTACGTATATATCCCAAAGACCAAAAATCACTTTATAACAAAGATATTTGAAGCAGAATGTTTATTGCAGCCCAGTTCATAATTGCTAAGTCATGGAAGAAGCCCAAGTGTCCATCAACCCATGAATAGATTAATAAATTGTGATATATGTACACCATGGAATATTGTGCAGCCTTAAAGAAAGATGGAGACTTTACCTCTTTTATGCTTATATGGATGGAGCTGGAACATATTCTTCTTAGTAAAGTATCTCAAGAATGGAAGGAAAAGTTTACAATGTACTCAGCTCTACTATAAACCAATATATAATCAACCAGACTTCCATATGAAAGCTATAACCCAACTATAGCCCAAGATGAAGGAGAAAGAGGATGGGGAGGGAAGGGGAGACAAGAGGATGGGTGGAGGGAGGGTAATTGGTCGGACCACACCTATGGTGCATTTTACAAGGGTACATGTCAAATCTACTAAGTGCAGAGTACAAATGTCTTAACACAATAATTAAGAAAGTGCGGTGAAGGCTATATTAACCAGTTTGTTCTAAGTATTTCAGATTGCATATAAAACCAGCACAGTGTCGCCCATAAATGCATTAAAGTACATAGCCATGATTTAATAAAAATAATAAAGAGCATTAACTAGAGCATAAACAAAACATGGCGATGCAGTGTGGCATTTACAACATACATAAGATTGAAATGCATGACAAAAACAGCACAAAAGTCCAGAGGGAGGAAGAGAAACCACGTACTGTAAGTTTCTTATATGGTTCTGAAGTAGAATAATACCATTTACAGGTAGACAGGGGAACCAGAAGTTTACATTATTAACCCAAAAGCATTCAGTCAAGTAATAAAACAGAGTTATAGAGAATAAGAGAAGAATGGATATAAAATGAAATCCTAAAGACACTGAGTTATTTCAGAAGAAGGCAGAAAACTAGGAAAGACCAGATGGGACAAATGGAATACAGAGGATCTGGCAGATCCATATTACACCTGACCACGTCAACGGTCACGGTTACTATAAACGGCCTAAGTACACCAATTAGAAGGCAACGTCTATAAGACCAAGAGACTAAGCCCAAATACATAGTGACTACAAGAAACACGTTAGTTACAAAGATGAAAACGGGTTAGGAATAATCGGTAAGAGAGGAAATCATTCTAACATGAACCTAAAAATATTAGGCGTCTATATTAATTTCAGACAAAACATACTTCAGTGAAGAGGATGTTATCTGAAACAAAAAGATTTTCATAAAGATAAATTTGCTAGTTTTTTGAGATGCCACTGAAATATCTGGGAAATTTATACTATTAAATGCCCATCGTAGAAAAGATAAAAGAACTCAAATCAATGAGTTCACCATGTCCTTCTCAAGAACTAGAAAGAAAAGAGGAAATGCAACTCAAATTCCACAGAAGAAAAATTATAAAGATTAGAAGAGAAATAATTGGGGGAAAACAGAAAGATGAACTAAGTGAAAATAAGAAAATGAAGCCAGGGTCGCTTGTGAGGTCAGAGAAAGTGAGTTGCCTGTAACCATGCTGGTTAGAAAGGAAAGTGAGAATTGTGAATTACCAGCACTGAGAGTGGGAGAGACGACATCACCAAGCAAAACACAGACACTTAAGATGAGGAAGAACAGGCCAAGACTGCAGGGGACCTATCAGCAAAGATTGTATTCAAGCAGTCAGGACGCACAAGAAGAATGCACAGCAGCACTGGGCATCAGCGAAACACAAAGTAAAACCACAGGAGATGTCACCTCACACCGTTAGGATGGCTCCTATTGAAAAACAAAAGGACAAGTGTTGGTGAGGATGTGGAGAAACGGGACCCCTTGTGCCCTGTCAAGGTGGAATGAGTCAGTTGGCATAAGGAGCAGTATAGTGGTGCCTCAAAACCTTAGAAGCAGAATTACCGTAGGATGGAGAAATGCCACTGGATATTTCCAAAGAAGCAAAAACATGGCCTTAAAAAGTGACTTGTACCCCAAGTTTATAGCAGCATCACCCCCATGGCCAAGAGTGGGTGCACCCCGGTGTCTGGCAGCAGGTGAAGGGATACATGATGCCATGTCAGCATGAAGTGGAGGGTTAGGAGAATTCTGGCACATGCTCTGACACGAATGAACCTTGAAGACATCATGTGGGGTGAGCCAAGCCAGTCAACTAGGACGATATTGCATGATGCCGCTTACCTGATCTATCCAGAGTGGTCAAATTCATAGATTCAGAAAGCAGAGTGTTAGCCTCCAAGGGCTGGCACGGGAGGGGCAGGGAGTTGCTTTCTAACCAGACTGAATTTGGATTTTACAAAACGAAATGCATTCTGGAGCACATTTGCTTGATGACGTGAAAATATTTTAAATTTTTAATAACCTTTAAAATGGTTGCCGTGGTAAATTTTACATTATGTATATTTCACAATAATTAAGAAATTTAAGAAGTTGTTTGTAATAAGAAAATATTCTGAACAACTTTTTGCCAGTAAATTTGACAACTTTTATGGGATGGACCAATCCTCTGGAGGACAGAAACTACCAAAACTCAGTCATGAAGGAGGCAGCCAGGATGAGCCCAGTGTCTTATTAAGGCGATTGAATTTGTTGGTAAACACTTGGTTCCAAAAAAATATCAGGAACAGATGCTATGCTGGCAAGTTCTAGCAATGTTAAAGAAAGAAGTAATTCTAATTCTACAGAAATTTAATTAGAGAGCTGGCAAGGGGGCAGCACTATCCCTCTCAACTCATTCTATGAGGACAGCTCTATCTTGATTTTTCTTAACATTAAAGATATTATAAGAGAAAACTACAGATTTCACAAACATGAAAAAATGAGCATTTCAAACAAAATCTTACCAATTAAATTCAACATTTAAAAAGACATGATTACTAAATGGGGTTAATCTCAGCAATGCAAAGTGAGTTTAACACTCAGGAATCGGGCAGCGTGAAAACTAAAACTGAAAAGCCACATGAACATCTGCATAAAAGAATAAAAAGCGTTTCACAAAACCCAGCACCCATTTTTTCATAAAATGCTTTTAGCAAACTAGGACTAGGAGGCCACTTCCTCACTGTGATGATTGATGTCTGTGAAGAAGTCACAGAACAGGTGATAAGGTAGTTACAGGAAAGAGTAAATGCTTCCCCGTTAAAGTCAGAAGGGACATGTGGCATCATGCCTTGCTGACTGCAAGACTAAAATGGTACAACCACTTTGGAAAATAATTTGTCTTTTTCTTAAAAAGTTTAACCTGCTTCTACCTTATGATCTAGCCATTCCACTCAGAGGCATTTATTATCCAAAGGAAATAAAAGTCTATGTCCAGTATAAACTCCAGTACATAGACGTTCGTGGATATTCATCGGTGACAGCCAGAAAGTAGAAACAGCTCAAATATTCATCAGTAGGAAGATCCACAAACAAGCTTTCCTGTCCATACTGGGGACCACCACTGGGCAATGAAAATGAATGAACGGTTGATACATAAAACAGCTTTGATGGATCTCAAAATGATGAGACTAACTGGACAAGGCAAGAAAAAAGAATACCTAGTATATTATTCCATTTGTATAAATTCCACAGAAAATAAGCTAATCTGTAATCAGGACAGAAAACAGATCAGTGGTTTCCTGGGGCCTGTGGTGGTTGAAGAAAGGTCTGGGTGATTTGAAAAGGTCTATGTTTCTGGCTGATAACCCAAAATGCAAAGAGGAAAGATCCTTTATTTGTATTTTATTTGCAAAAGCCCAACTTGTTCTTGGAAATGTATTGGAAACCACGGTGCCAATGTAAGTCCTCCAGTTTGGGAAATGGTGCTAACTGTCCCTGGTAAAGAGTCCAGAGCAAGTGGGGGTTAACAGTGGGAGCTGTGAGTTACGTTCTTCAGTAGAAAAGTGACCTGAATTTCCAAAGTCAACCTCTCCCTTGAACAAGCACTTTGCCGTGTGTAACAGGATGGTGCATTGTGAATTAGTATCTGCATCCAGAACTAAATCCGGGCTCCATCAGCCCCCGCAGAGCACTGGGGGAGAAACCAGTCTTGTTTCCCATGCTCAGGAAGAGCAGAGGACAGTTCTGAAGTTGCCAGTCAGTGGGGAGAGGAACCTGCCAGCGAGAGCTAATGACTCTCTTCCACTGTGAAAAAATGTGGTTTGAGGGATCGGGGGTGCAAACCAGAAAGTCCTGCCCCCACCCCCGAGGTTGTGTAGGGCGCAGAACCTATCACTGCTGTGGCTATTTACATCACAATAACATACAAATACAAGTTCCTTGGGAACAGTAAATAATGAATCACATATGTGCACTGGAATCAGAACAGCATCTGTAGTTGCTCTAACTATGGTAAAATGTCAAAGCACATTAACTATCACATTCGAGATCTAAATTGCTGCTCAGCCTGGACCAGGAGAACATTCCCCATGGAGCAATATCATCCTGAGTTCCGAAACAGAGATGCTCTGCCTTCCTCCCAGTGTCCAACAATGCACGGAAAACTCCTGGACACGGGAGACCCAGATAAATTGACCGTGTGATCCATGATTGGTTCCAATAGAACAGTGCCAGGGTCATCAAGAAACTTCCAAGTTCTTAGACAACCTGAGCATCCATCTTCAGAAAGATTGTCTAAGCTATAATAACGGCTGGGCTTGCGTTTGCACTTTTTTGTGTACAACCAAAAATCATTCTTGAAGCAAGGATGGCTTTAACGCCTTTATGTCAGTGATCTGATGAGCTCTGTGTGGCGGGGTCGGCAGGTGGGGAGGCTCCACACTTCCTCTCTGTGTCCCTGCTTTACCTGACCTGACCAGACATTGCTCTGCTGGGGGAAGATTCCACTGTCCTGACCAGATGGCCCCACATCTATTTCATGGAAATGACTAACTTCATGGCTAACTATCAGATTTTATGGAAAAGAACTTGGTTAACAAAAGGCTGGGGTAGGGGATACTGCTTTTCCTAACATACACAGGCAGGGCAAAGACATTGAGAAACAGGAACACCCTCCTCTCTCCTCCTCCACCGAGTGGCTTTGGATTACTGTCTTATATGATACAATAGAACATACCATAATCAACACAAGACCTAAAATATTGACACTGGAATTGCCTTTATTACCCCTGAAAAATCAACGTCCCTACCACAAAAGGCAGGATGGTCTGGGAACCTGCTCTGTCCTGCAGGAATCACTGTCCTTCCAGTGCCCATGGCTGTTTGTCCATCAGCCCCTTTGAAAAGCAAGGATGGGGGGGGGGCCCAGGAGGCCCTAATCTCTGAGCACAACTGATGAAGTGGGTTCTTTCTCTTGTAGAACTCACGTTCTATAGGGAGAAAGGTAACCGATAAGTGCACAAATGTGACAATAACCCAAATATGGAATGACAGGACACACCATGCCAAGAATTCTGCGTGAGGGGTGAAAGGAGGAGTGATTGCCAGGTGGTGTGGGAGGGCTAGTGCCTCTGTCTACCTGAAGTAACAGATCAGCGGGTGAGCAGGAGGTGGGGGTGGAGGGAACAGGAAATAGCGAGCCCCTTCTGGCATCTGGGTAGAATCTGTGACTCAACTCCAACCAACACCACATGGGCACAGTGACAGGATGCTGGTCCATGCTTGGCTTTTCTTACAGGAGAAGCCGTCTTAGCAGATATAAGCAAGAGATTCTTCTGCTGGCCTTGCAGAGCAATTAGCCTGCTGTGCAGACCTCTGAGATGACCACGTCCTGAAACTGTGGGGCTCTCAGACGCTCAGAGCAGCTCCTGGCCAACAGCCATCAAGAAAGCAGGGACCCCCATTCTGCTACTATAAACGGCCTGAATTCTACCAATAGCTGTGTGAGCTCAGGAGAGGATCCTGAGATGAGAGACCCAGGCAGAGGACTTGCCAAGGGATGGACAAAAAGCAGTGGTGACCCTTGGCTTGATGCTCACCTCAAAAGTATAAAACCCCAACTTTCACAGTGAAGAAGAAAGATGTCAGCGGGCTGTGATTTTTGCTTCCACACCCCTTTTCCCTCAGAGGCTGAGTTCACCTGTGGCTTTTCCCTCCACACGTCTTCTACCTTAGAGGCTCAGTTCACCTGTGCCCAAAGTCCTGCAGAAAACACCAAGATTAATTCTTGAAGAGCCTCTGCGCTCGTAGGAGGGAGAAGGCTGCATGTGAATCACAATGATGTAAGACAGAAATTCAGAGGCACCCTAGAAGAGTGAAGTGTTACTGGGCATGAGGATGGGGGGGAGCCCCCAACAGTCCGGCAGAGGAGATGTCCATGAATGCATTTGCAGGGCAGCAGAGAGGGCTCAGAGCACAAGGGCACTTCTTAAATACGGACAGAAGGGGGCAAAGTCACTGGGGCGAGAGTGAGTACAGTTCCACAAACAGCAGCTGAGATGGTTAATGTTATATATCCACTTTACTGGGCTAGGAGGTGCCCAGATATTTCACCAAACCTCTGTGTCTGTGAGGGTGTTTCCAGGTATGATTGACATTTGAACCTGTGAACTGAACAGAACAAATGCCCTCCCAGTGTGGGTTGGCCTCATCCCTCGTGGACTCAAATGGAACAGAAAGGCAAATGAAGGGGGAATTAACCTCTCTGCCTGATTGCAGGTGCTGGGATATCTGCCTTTTTTTTGTTTGTTTCTTTTTTTTTTTTTTGGCCAGGGCTGGGTTTGAACCCACCACCTTCAGTGTATGGGGCCAGCACCCTCGTCACTGAGCCTCAGGCACTGCCCTAATACCTGCCTTTTCCTTTCTCCTGACCTCAACCTGGGACTTATCCCATCAGCCTCCCTTTTCCCTTTCCATCTCTCTCCCTCTCCCTCTCGGTCTCATATATATTCATATGTGCTTACACAGATAGCTCCACTCTGCTAGACTCTTGGGAGTCTAGACTAACAGGAGACCCAGGGGAGAGATGGCCAGCTGGAGACCAGGTGGCAGATGGAGGTAGGAGTTCCAGGCCTTGCCCTTCATGCTGAGAAGCCATGAGTCAATCACGTGATCAAGGAAGAGGCCTCTGAAATCACCACATGGACACATAGCACAGGAAGGACAGTCCCTGGGAAGGGGGCTCTTTTGGCAGGAGAGACTGGAGGGTAGGAGAGAGGCAAGGTGCAGAAGATGAGGAAGGATGGGGCTCAGTTCTGTGCCCACCAATCCGCCTCTCAGGCACCTGTAAACATCAACTACAGCAACCATAGAAACAAGAAGAATTAAAGCTGCACAGAGAAGTCACAACTGCAGGTACAGAGTCACAAGCCGGGAGTCATGTCCACAGGCCACATAATGGACACCATCCATTCCCTGACTCATACCTGAGCAGGGATGTGAGGTGATGCTGCTCTGGGCACCACAGGTAACAGTTTCCGGCCCTTTTTGGGAAGGTCGTGGAGAAGGAGCTCTGGATCTTAGGAACAGAGTGGGTATCAGTGTGCACCATGTCATCATGTCCTGGGGGACTTAGAGTATCTGAATTCAAGACAGGTGATCTCGACAGTTGCTGCCAAGTAAGGGAACATTAATTCTGAGAGTTCTGCTTTCATCCAAATGTGAATTGTCAATCAAAGTCCTGAGTTTGTGGCTAGACCAGTTCTAGCTTTCATGATGAATTGTACATGGCGTAGACACCCTAATTCATAACTCACCTCCCTCTGTTTCGTGGATAATACTTTGCCATTCAATACATTTTATCACTTACGTTTCTGCTGTTACAGTTAAATGTGTTTAGCATGAGAATCTTTCCTGAGACATTTTATGATAGGGAAGCAGAGATGGAGAGCTCAGATGAATTTTGAAGAATGATTTCCAACGCTGCTACCAAGGGCCATCACACTTTTGTTTTCCTGAAGTCCTGGCTTATGTCAAAGATGCACAGTTTTCAAGACCACATCCATCCTGCTTCATGAACCTTCCCCCAAGTACCCTTATCTGACGAGGTGAAGCTCTGGGCGATGAAGCAGCTCGGCCACCTTTCCAAGATGAGAGGGGTCCAGGGGCAAACCCAGCCCTGGAAGCCCAGACCGGCTGCGGGAGCAGAGAGTCCCCACTGGGGCGTGCCCTGGAGAAGGTGCACCCTCTGTGTGGGGCAGACTGCTGAGAGGTGGCGGCGGGAGCAGAGAGTCCCCACTGGGGCGTGCCCTGGAGAAGGTGCACCCTCTGTGTGGGGCAGACTGCTGAGAGGTGGCGGCAGTGCCTTGACAATGAGACAAGTGCTGGAAATGCAAACAGGGCTGTGACGCCTGCTGGGAACTGGCCTGGGGACTCTCCCAAGAGGGCAGCTGCCTCCTGCTTCCTTCTCCCTCTGCGACCGTCATAGCAGCTAGCGTAAAGCTGTCAGTTTTACGGGTTGGTGAGCAAATATTTTAAGGTGATGTAACACACCCTTGAACAAGCTGCTCAGGGCCTGGGTGGTATGTGTGCTGGGCTCCCTTCTTCTCTTTTGCTCTGCAAGGCAGCTTTCTCTGGGAGCTGCCTGGGTGGCAGCAGGGATGAGGTCTTGGTGTGAACCTCCACTTCTGAGCCAAGCAGCTATTTGCTGTGGTGGGACCCAGAGTAAATCCTTCCAGCATAATGTGATGCCTCTTGCTACATTAGACTCAGCCACTCAGGATACAAACATGCTTGAGCAACAGGCTGTGCCACTGCAGCAATAGCCCAAGACCTTCAGCTGGTTCTGCCATCCCAGGCATCTTCCCAGGACTAACCTCGATCGTTCAGATCAGCTGGTTCTGCCATCCCAAGCATCTTCCCAGGACTAA
>NW_003852583.1:1322234-1323625 GCF_000181295.1 Otolemur garnettii
GCATCTTCCCAGGACTAACCTCGATCATTCAGACCAGCTGAGGTCACAGAGATGCTAATAGTCATGTACCTATGAATTTCATGGGCTTTTGTTTTAATGTAAAATCTCAATGTTTTTCCTCATGCTTCTCTGCAGACTCTGAACCACATAAGAATGTTGCCTAGAAAATGTGAGATTCAAGCGTGCCTGGTGCTGCTTCTGGCTCAGACGTGAACGGGGAAGATGAAGCAGTTTGGTCTTTAATATGTGTGTTCATTGCCATGATGCAGAGGTGCTCAGCCTTCGACAGCAGAGTATTCTGCAGCCTGTTTGAACCCTCAAGCACATGTCCTCTGTTGAACCACAAGGGAAGCCAAGCCCTTTGGGAAGGGCTGAGCTTTTCCACATTCACTGCTGGCGAAGTAAGAAACTCAGAAATCCAGAGCCTTAGAGACCACGAGGAAATGTCGTGCTCCTACTTTGAGTAGGGATTAAAGAACGTCCCCCAACCATGCCCTCCGAGACCCGCAGTGGTTCAGGTCGTGTGCTCCTTGTGCCGCCCTCTCTCCCAGAGCAGGTTTCTCGGCCTTGGTACCTTCGACGTTGAGCTGTGGGGCTGTCCCAGGACTCAGAGGGTGTCTGGCAGCACCCTGCCTTCTACCCTCAGCTGCCAGAGCACCTCCCCACCAGTGACAGTCGAACATCTACAGACATTGCCACATATGCCCCCAGTTTGGAACCGCGGCTCTGGAACACCAGCCTCAATGCAATAGTGAAGAGCAGGACGAGGGCAGCAGCTGCCATTCCCTGGCGCGTCCAGTCTCTATAATCATTAAACCAGCCCATACTATTGAACCCCTGGTGCCGGGATTATTCCCCCTTCACACATGGGAAACTCAGGTGCAGGGACGTTTAGTAACTTCATTAGGCAAACCGGCAGTGGGACCCAAACTCGGAATGCAGCACCTACACTCCACATTATGCCACAACTTGTCACAGACACTCACACACAAACTGGAGAACATACCAAGTGCTCCCTGCTGTGGATGCACAATGCCAGGAATGTGATTGGTGCTTCACAGATGCTTACAAAGGAAGAGAGAATGTAAATGAGGAAGTCCATTAGAAGCTGTGGCATCTGATAGAGCTGGTACATTATATTTTAAACTGCACTGAGAATATTCACTGTCCTTCCTGAGGCAGAAATGCTGTTACACTGCCGGCCGTTCTCCTGTGCCTGGCTTGTGGGGCTCTCATCCCTGTGGGGGGCTCTCATCCCCTGCAGGGGGAGCTCTCATTCCCTGCGGGGGGGCTCTCATTCCCTGGGGGGGCTCACTTCCCCTGTGGAGGGGCTCTCATTCCCTGTGGGGGGGCCCTCATTCCCTGTGGGGGGGCTCTCATTCCTGGGGGGG
>NW_003852583.1:1323847-1331292 GCF_000181295.1 Otolemur garnettii
GGGGGGGGCTCTCATTCCCTGTCGGGGGGGCTCTTATTCCCTGGGGGTGGCCCTCATTCCCTGCGGGGGGGGTCTCATTCCCTGGGGGGGCTCACTTCCCCTGTGGAGGGGCTCTCATTCCCTGTGGGGGGGCCCTCATTCCCTGGGGGGCTCGCTTCCCCTGTGGAGGGGCTTTCATTCCCTGTGGGGAGGTGGGCCTCTCATCCCATGGGGGGGCTCTCATCCCCTGTGTGGGGGTGGGTCTGTCATCTAATGTGGAGGGCTCCACAACTCAGCAGCCTAGAGTGTCAGTGGGAGAACCACGGCCTCTGAGTCCACACTGTCCTGACTCCTGCCTACCAGTGTGTTTTCCTCATGGGTTGCGTGTGCCCTTTGGGGCCTCAAGCAACAGAGGACTCCATCCAATACTCCTCGTGCAGATCCAAGGAGAAAGGCTTTGATTTACCTTCCTGTGAGTCCTGGTCTCAGCCGGAGCCACCTGCCGGCCTGGCACACTCCTGCTTTTGGGGGCAGGTGCAGGGGCGGATGCACGGAAAGTCAGTTTTCCTCCCAGCAGGGGTGGAGCCAGCACTGAAGAGAGAGGCCCTAGCGGGAGTGAGAGCATCTGGGAAACACCGAGTCCAATCAAGCGCCAGCGCAGCAGTAAAAGAAAGCAGTGAGCTGAGGGATTATTGTCTCTCCGACCAGGCTGTGGTCCCCACGCAGAGGGGGACTCTGGTTGTGGCATTAGAGATGGAAATATGCTCCAATCTCAGCCTGTGCCAGGAGCAAGCGAAGCCTTCTCCAGACCACCCTCTCCACCGTGCAGTCCCTCAGTATTGGAGATCTGTGGAAAGGGGACAAGGCTGCTTCCTGGGGAGACGCTGCAGGGCAGCAGGGTCAAGAGAACCACTTCTGACTTCTTGCCAGGGTCCAGGGTCCCGATTACAAAGCCGTTGCTTTGGCACAGAGCTTTATGTTTCCCTTGAGAAACAATCATGGGATTGGGCAGTTACTCTTGTTGTCTATATTCATCAGAGTTCACCGGAGAGACAGAAGCATAGGGTACACATCTGCGTGGTGTGTACACATCTGTGTGGTGTGTACACATCTGGGTGGTGTGTACGTGTCTGCGTGGTGTGTACACATCTGCGTGGTGTGTACACGTCTGCGTGGTGTGTACACGTCTGTGTGGTGTGTACGTGTCTGCGTGGTGTGTACACATCTGCGTGGTGTGTACGTGTCTGCGTGGTATGTATGTGTCTGCATGGTGTGTACACATCTGTGTGGTGTGTACGTGTCTGCGTGTGGCAGGGTGGTGTGTACATGTGCATATATGTATGTGTATGTAGATGACATGGATGGAGACAGAGACACACATACAGATTTGTTTTAAATAACTATCTGATGCAGTCATGGGGCTGGTGAGTCTGCAGGCCTGGGGTAGACTCCCTCCCACAGTCTGGGGATTCTAGTGCGATTCCATGTCACCTTAAGTCTGAAGTCTTCAGGGCAGCAGACTGGAAACTCGGGCAGGTTTCTCTGTTGCAACCTTGAGGACAAATTCCTTCTTTGGGAAACTCAATCTTTTATCTTAGGGCTATTGATTAATTGGGTGAGGCCCACACACATGGTAAAGGGAGATTTGCCTTGCTCAGTCTTCCAACCTAAATGTTAACTACTTCCACAGAACACCTTCACAGTGACACTTAGATCAGGGTTCAGCCAAGCCTCTGGGCACCACTGCTGAGCTAAGTTCACGGGTAAAATTGACCAGCACGTCAGACACCACAGCTGATCAGACTGGCCCAAGGGCAAGTGTGAGAGTTCCCAGAACAGGAGAGCCCTGGGCCCTGGGCAGGGGGACTGGACCCCTGAGACCAGGCGACAAGTTAAAGGGCAAGGGGGCCGGCAAGGATAATTATATCCTTTACCCATTTCATAGGGTCAACATTCTGCTTTGTACACAGGAAGGTATTTCCACCTCATGGGAAGAATGAAATAAATCTACTTTGTAGATGCTTCGGAAACTCTGTTCCAGAGCCACTGCAGCCCCGACTGGGGGCCTGGGGAAAGTCTGCAGATCCAGGCAAGCCGCTCGGCCTCTGTCGGTTTAAACCCTGCGGCCTCTGGGACAGGAGACTCCCTGTGAGCCTGGAGCGCCTTGTCAGTCACACCAGCAACAAAGCTAGCTTTCAGAGTCACAGCAGGACACGGAGAAAGAGCAACCTGAGGAAGTTTCTATTGGCCAAGACAGAAACTTGAAGCCCAATAAGAATAACCACAGCAAACTGGAAATGCATCGTATTTAAATTCATGAGTGTGTCACAGTGAGGCCAACAAACAGCGACAGCAACACCAATGGGCTTTCTCGAAAGGAAAGAAACCAGTTCCTTGGTGTGGGAACTGCTGAAGGAAGGGAAAGCGTTAAGCCCATATTCCCCTTCCCCTGCCCACTGTGCTACCGCATCGCCTGCAGCCCACCAAGACAAGAAAGAGATTTTCTTTATATATGTTCTCAGCAGAGAACACGAAGGGCAGAGAATAACCCTTTGCAATCTCTCATGAAATAAGAAATAGTGACCTGAGAACTGTGGCTGTTAAGAGATGCTCACATTACAGAAGGAGATGGAAAAACAGAGCACCTCCCAGAGGGTAGCACAGCAAAGAGGAGGAGAGAAAAAAAATATATACACACACACACACACACACACACACACGAGGGGGGCACCAAAATACGTATGCACATTTTAAGAAAGGAAAAACACTATTAAAATTATAATACTCAAGTCCCATCTCACTTCCACAATTACAAGAGGTGCTCAGTGTGACCAGAGCTCATCTTTTCTTAAGGATAGACAATGAGTATGACATGCCAGAGTAAGCCCTGTCTGTATTCGGGGAGGCAAAAGAAGACAAAGATTTTTAAAGGAAAACTGAGGAGAACTGCATAATTGTTTTGAAATAATTCTTCTTAGCTACAAAGGTCAATAGCAAGGGTAACACCAATGTGGCACTGAACAGGCATGTCTGGGCAGACGCCCCCGTGGGCGCATTTATCAGGTAAGGTTGTGGTAGCCTCTGTGAAGAATCTTTTTTATTGTCAGGCATATAAGCATGAGAACCCTCTCTTCCCAGCTCTCCCCAATCCATTTGTTGGGGTTTACTTAACATTCTCAACTCCATCTGACGTAAGACCTCTCACACGTACGTTCACACCTGCATGTGGGTAACCAGGCACGTTCACAGAGCTATTCACATCATGCAATACTGAAGCAGTTCCTGCCACTTGTGACAATATGAATGGACCTGGGGTACATCTGGCTAAGTGAAATAACCTGGCTACAGAAATACAAATACTGCATTATCTCCCCTGTACACAGAATAGAAAAACCATTGAGTATGTGAGACAGAGCAGGGTGGCGGCTCCCAGGGCCAGGGAGGAGGACGTGGGGAGTTATAACCTTGCAGCTGTGCGGGGAAGCTGAGTCTGGGAATCTGTGTGCAGGTTGAGGATATGGTTAATATCATAGTGTACACTGGACACCTGACAAGAGGGTAGATTTTAGGTATTCTTATCACAAAAAAGGCAACAGTGGAAGGTGACATACAGGTTCATTTGCTTAACTGTAGCACCAACTTCACTATGTATGTCTATATCAAACAGGACGTTCTTCTTAAATACGTATTATTTTAAAATGCTTACTTGTAAATGAGTTGCAAAGACTTTTTAATCTCAAAATATTCCCATAATTGTTCCTAAAATTATAAATTGATGTACAAATGTAAGGTATTGCCATCATTAATGAAAAATTTCTGTAAAAGGCTTATGAATAATTTTGTTAAATTTTTTGTCAAATTATAAATTGTTGTACAATGTAAGGTATTGCCATCATTAATGAAAAGTTTCTGTAAAAGACTTATGAATAATTTTGTTTCAGTTTCTTAAAACAGAACAAATTTCCATCTAGAAAAAGTGAGATTAAAAGAGTTCCTAGGTTAGTTTTGAGGTCCCCCAAACTCTGTCAGCCATTCAACTCCCATCTGTACATTCACACCTGAACGTGGGTGACCAGGCATCCACCCCTGTGCTAAGTGCACATCCAGGTAAAAATAAACTACAATTGTCTGGCAGCCAGGGAAGGGTTGGGGTTGCCTTAACTTGCCTGCACCAGTCCTGTGGGACTGCAATGAGTACGATTTGGAAATACGGTCTAATTTTATTTTGAAAGCTTCCGACAGAGCTGTCTGGAAGAGTGGGAATCTCCTGAATTTGAATCCAGACAGGACACATGACAAGGCCCCAGGTGCTGGTTTGGGAAAGTGACTTGAACTCAGTACTTCTATGAGGCTGCAATGATAGGGTTGACTTTTGTTTGAGACATGCCTTGTAAAAATGGTGGTGGGACACCCACAAAGCACTTTCTGTAGCCCCTGTATTCCGCAGGTGCAAAATGAATCTTACTTCTGCTCTGTTGCTTTTCACTTTCCTGCCAGAGAAAGTTTGTTTTCTGAAATGGACATCAGCAATGTCACCAGTGCAGCTCCGGTATTTGAATAATTCGCCCATATTTTAGGAACACAGAAGGTCTTCAGAGCATCTCTGCAATGCTCCCTTCCCGTGACTCCCTTTCCTGCCCTCTTTCCCAGGGTAAATACCACTCATTCTTCAAATCCCGCTTTGACACCACAGCCCTTCTTGACCCGTGAGACCCAGGCTGGCCAGGTCCCATCTGCTCCAATAGCAGGCTCCCTCGCAGGGGTTTGCACCAGTGCTGTAATTGCTGAACTACAAGGGGAAGAGCCCTGTGAGCCGGCGTCGTCCCGTTATCCCAGCCCCTGCCTGTGAGCCGGCATCGTCCCGTTATCCCAGCCCCTGCCTCTTGGGCACAGGTTAGGACCAGTGGAGTAATAGAGGTGCCATTTGGTGCATTCTGTTCCCTCACACATGTGAGCAGCATGGAATCCTCTAACACCAAATTCTCACACAGTCTTCTAGAATCATCCAAATAATGATTCTGAGGCATAGTCTACGGTACTAAAGGGTGTGTATGTTGAAGTTGTTAAAAGTGGCAGAAGGCGTCACTGGTTTTCTTTGTGAAGCGCAAAGCCAGCCACTTCCATTTCAGTCCACATTACGAGTTTTCTGTGCTGGACGCTTCTTGAAATTCCAACAGAACCGTCTAACTGGGTTTCTCTTATTTGTACAAACCGTGTCTGCTCATTCGTGTATGTGCTAGAGGAGGTAGCAAAGCAATTGCTTTCAGAACAATACATTCAAATGTAGAGACCAACAGCTAAATCTCTTATACCTGAGCACCTAAAATCCTTCCCCCCCAAAACAAATCAGGATGAGATTTCAGAACACAATAAAGGAGGATTTCTTCAGAGCCCACTTTGAGAGTAATTCAAGTTAAAAGCTTCTAGGATGTCTAAGTCACCTTCCAGGAAGGGGTCCCAAGTAATTGGTACCATCTCAAATCATAGGAGCACGGGAAGAAGTTGGCTTTGTCATTTAAAATATTGCACAGTCATCCTGGCATCTGCGATGGGTATGGAATAATCCATCTCAGTAGTCCTGAGACCACACCTCCATCCCCCGAGACCTCACCTCCGTCCCCCGAGACCTCACCTGCATCCCTCACCTGCGTCCCCTGAGACCTCACCTGCATCCCTCACCTGTGTCCCCCGAGACCTCACCTGCATCCCTCACCTGCGTCCCCTGAGACCTCACCTGCATCCCTCACCTGCGTCCCCTGAGACAAAGGCATCGTCTGTGTCACGAGGAGTTGCTAAGGCAACAACAATTCAGAGCTAAGAGGCCTCAGGACTCTCATTCAGGGTCACTGCCACTGTCGAGTGTAACACAGACATTGTCATGGAGACACTGATTTCTCTCCCAAGACTACTCAGAGTGAGGACAAGGCACCAGCAGGAGCAGCACGTGCTCGAAGCTGTCGGCCTCAATGCTGCTCCTCCATCTGGAGCATCTATGCCACATTCCTTACTGTCAGGAAAAGCAAATTAAATCCAATGACTCAGGCCCTACATGTTGAAGGGCACTGATGGGGCTAAACCCTCCACAGCTGGTGCTCCCCAGAGGCAGGAGCTGGGGACCAGAAGGCAATGCCACCAGCTAGGGCTAAAAATACAGCAGGCATTTGTGCACCAGCACTCCCCAAGTGTTGCACACCAAACTTGTAACCGCCCCTTGCATAGAAGCAGCCAGATGTCCAAACAGCTGACTCACAAATGGATCTGAAGCACATTCTCAGCGTGCACTGTGACTGTGAGAGCAGCAGGAAGGCACCAAGCTCGTCCGTCAGCCTGTCAGACTGCCATCATGAATCTCTGTCATCTCTGGCCTCTGAGTCATTTACATACATCGTCAGAACTAGTTAGTAAGTGACTCCATCGTGCACGTGACTGCCAGGCGTGCCCGTGGATGTAGGAAGAGCTGGGAGAAGAGGGGACTCCCCACATGTGTTTCTGCACACCTCCAGAGGCGCCGGCCGCTCTTTGTTCCAGATAAGCTGTTCAAGGACATCTGCCTGGCAAGCAGCCTTAGAAGGGAGAGCAGAGGGCAGCCAGCAGCCTTAGAAGGGAGAGCAGAGGGCAGCCTGCTCACTGCCGGATAATAGGGGTGGTCTCCTTCCTTCCTTCAATGGAGCACGTGGTTCACATTCTTCCATACTTAAAAATTTGATACAAATAAAATGTCTTAACCATAAACACAAATTCTTATTTTTATGTCTCTCATGGTGAAGATCAGTGATTTCTATTAGTGGCTGCACTCATGTTGGTGAGGTGGGACGTCTAGGCAACTCAGGGTGTCCACAGAACACATCTGAATGTGCTGTGATCATGCAGCCCATAGGACATAATCAATACATCCACTAGATTCCTCATACAGGTGGTCACAAGTGTATATGTCTAAGTTTCATGTCATTGTCCTCATCTACATAGACAATATTTGACAAAATCTGCCCAAACATTGGCACAATAGAATGGAATTATAATACGAAACAATCTTTCAATCAATAACGAGCTGACCAAGGGCCCAAGAACTTGCAAAAAACTTAGGGCACTGATTGAGTCGGGAGCTCATTCCTTTGCAGCTTTTCAAACGCTAGCTGTTCAAGTATCGGCTCAGTCTGGAGTGGACCTGTGGAGGCGAGACGTGTGAGTGCTGGGCGGTTTCTGAGAGCCAGGCAGGACTTTCTCCCCTTGCTGTGTTCAGGGACAGGCTGTAATATGAACGAGGAAGTAAGTCATCATAAGTGAATTACAGTAGAGACACAGTCCCCCTTGGGGAAGTATTTTCCAGCTTCTGGAAATGACTATACCTTTGCAAATGGGGAAACTGAGACAGGTCTTGGTAACAGAAAAACTGACACAAAACCCAGCTTTTCCGTGCCCGGTGGTCCAGCTACTTCTCCACAGTGCGATGGTCCCTCTTCCATACC
>NW_003852583.1:1332498-1357388 GCF_000181295.1 Otolemur garnettii
TCCACAGTGCGATGGTCCCTCTTGCACAATGGCACTTGTCCTCTTCAAACGCATTTCAGCGTCCGTTTTCTTCTGTGAACTTCCAGGGACCTCCTCTGCTTCCCAGCCGTACACAGAGCTGGGAACGGTGAGTGGAGCTCAGCAATAGGGTTTTGGATTAATTGTTGCTGTGGGTATTTGGAAAGTAATTGATTTCCATACTCAGTTTGAGCTCAATTTAAGAATCACTTACAGACTTTGTTTTCTAGGTGAGATGTTGGGCCAAGCCCTGTGTGTTCTGGGACACAATAGCCAAAAGGAGGCAGGGCAGTGCCTGCCGATGGCGGCTCTGCTGAAGACGTGATGATCAGCATTATTCTCTGAATTCTATACCAGTGACACAAACGCTCCAGGGCCTTACTGAGCCGGCACACGAGGGCTAGAATCCACTTCCTCTCACTTCTCTTTAAAATTAGTCTGAGCTTTGTAACTCCCCTAAAAGCAAAGGCATGCATTAGGCAGTTGGTTTGACATTTTAACAGCCTTGGAAAAGGGTAACACCGGGTACAACTCATGGGCTGTTTGGGAACAAAAAGCCCAAACTTGGCAGTTGCCCATTTGACAGCCGAGCTGCGCCTCTGGCAAGGAGGGACCAGGGTTTGAGTCAAACCCGAGTCCCCAATGGACACTCAATCTCCTCTGCCCTGGGGTGTGTGAGCAATGGGGGCTCATGGCAGCTCTCTGGACCTCCTCCCACCACAGACTCGGGTGCCACACTGCAGAGAAGGGTGGGACTCCCTGACCTCTGGTCTTGCTGAGCCCTGACTAAGCCCGCACTCCCCTCAGGGATGTCTGACCCCTGTGCTGACAGCCCTTCCCCTTCTCTGCACTTAGCTTCTGGTGTCCTTGGGTGGCCTTCTGTGAGTTCCCTGTCCCCGGCCCAACACACACCTACTTCCTTCACGGGAGCCCTTCCCAGGAAATAATCACTTCCCCCAAGTTTCAGCCCCCTGCAGAGATGGGTCCTGTGCCATCTGGGGCTACTTCCCACATAGGCGCCCAGTCTGCAGGGCCTGAGGCTGCCCCACAGGCCCTGGGCACATCCAGGAAGGATGGGTCAGTCCTAACTCCTGTCCATAAAGGTATATCAGGAAGGGGGTTGTCATCCACCTGGCCACTGGGTGCAGTGGCCTCTGCACACACCCAGGCCTGTCTCAATGTGGGCCCCACTGACGGCAGTCCTACCTGTCAAACAGAAAGGCTCACTCATGCCAACCTGGGAGGAGACGGTCACGTTTGTCACACATTTCCACTGCAGAACAAACATCACCTGTTCTTACAGCCATTTATAAACATGGACCTTGAGCAACACCTGGCATCAAGGTAAATCTGGGATATCCATCCCTGGAGGGGAGCTGGAAGCCATGCCCAAGACCAGCACCCCAGCTCCCTCACACACACCACGCAAGGTTTCCGAGATTGTTCTGCAGAGCTGAGGATGGTGGAGGAGACGGAGGAGACCCACAGGGCAGGACTGTGGTGTTGGGCAGCAGGCCTGGCACTTCTGGAGGAGCTGGCCAGGACCCAGAGGCACCAGGCTCCCTCCCATGGGACTGCTGAAGGCGGGAGTCAGAAGAGAAGCAAATGGGAAGTTTCCAAAGGAAAAGCCGGGAGAACTCAGATGTCACAGAGACTGGGCTTGGGCTGGGACATGAGGCAGAGAGATCTCCTAGAAGCCAGAGTTGTTTAAACGGTACCCAGAGTTTATCCAATCTAGATGGAGAGACACAAGATATAGAACTGTGATAGAGAAAAAGTCCACGGCCTGGTGTGGTGGTTCCGCCTGTGATCCTAGAACTCCAGGAGGCTGAGGCAGGTGGTTTACTTGAGCTCAGGAGTTCAAAACCAGCCTGGGCAAGAGCAAAACCCCATGTACCAAAAACAGAAAAATTAGCTGGCCATTGTGGCCTGCACCTGTAGTTCCAGCTGCTTGGAAGGCTGAGGTAAGAGGATCCCTTGAGGATCTCTTGATCTCTGAGGTCACCATGAGCTATGACATCACGACACTCTAGCCTGGACAACAGAGAGACTGTCTCAAAAAAGAAAGGAGGGAAGGAAGGAAGGAAGGGAGGGAAGCAGGGAGGGAGGGAAGGAGGGAGGGGAGGAGGGAGAGAAGCCCATACACACATCCCTAGAGAGAGGAGATAGGCTGTCTGTTGCCTGGGGAGCGAGGGAATGTTTGGGCGAGGGAATGTGTGGGCTAGAACAGGCCAGTCTGAGTAACATTAGCAGGTGCAGCGGCCCAGGGTCTGTCCATATTGTTTGGTTTCTTGCCCTGGCTGATCAGGTGCCTACTGGCTGGAGTGTGAGATCCCCCAGAAAAGGCAATGGGGCATCGCCTCTGGCTCAGTCAGTTTGCACGTGGCAGGTGCATTCCTGGGCACATCACTTGCTTTCTCTAGGGACCAGCTAAGTCTAGGAGGGGCATTTCACCCAGTCAGCAAGGCCTCTGATGCTCAAGAAACAGAAAATAAAAGAATTAGTTAAGAATTAATTAGTTGGCTCGGCGCCTGTGGCTCAAGCAGCTAAGGCGCCAGCCACATACACCTAAGGTGGCGGGTTCAAATCCCCAGCCCGGCACGCCAAACAACAATGATGGCTGCAACCAAAAAAATGGCCGGGCGTTGTGGCGGGCGCCTGTAGTCCCAGCTACTTGGGAGGCTGAGGCAGGAGACTCGCTTGAACCCAGGAGTTGGAGGTTGCTGTGAGCGTGATGCCATGGCACTCTACCCAGGGAGATAGCTTGAGGCTCCGTCTCAAAAAAAAAAAAAAAAAAAAGAATTAATTAGTAAAAGTCTACCAAGAGGCTTCCCCCCAACTCTGACTGGCGCCTGTCGGCCAGCTCGTGTCTCACAAGTGTCCACAGCCTGCCCTTGGTGGCAGACGCTCACAGAGTCTGTTCTGAGCTTGCAATCCAGTTGTTAAGGTAAGAGATAAATCAATACCAAAAAAAAAAAAAAAAAATGACAGGTTGAATTTGCAAATTTGTGTTGCTTTCTCTATTGGCAAACTACATAGAAAGTAAGGCCAACCTCATAGTTTAATCAATAGTTTTTTCTTCTTTTTTTAAATTAAGTCATAAACACATAGATGATGTATACATTAATGCCTTTATGGGATCCAATGTACTAATTTTATGTACAATTTGGAATGCTTATAACCCAACTTGCATGGTCACAAGCACATGGTGGACCCTGGGAACAGATTTTATGGCATAAGTGTGTCTGTGCTCTTGGGTCCAGGGTCCTTGCACTTCCCCAAATGCCAGTGTTACAGGAAGTTGACAGAGAGGACATGGTTCACGTCACCTCCCTTGGATGGCACTGGTCTGTTTACCCACATGCATTCTAAAGTGCAGGATCACTGAGACCATGTGTATATTCCGTATTAGCTCATATGTGAGAGAGTCTCTGAGGAATAGTCCCCAAAGTGAATTGCTGGCAGCAGTATGATGCATTTTACTTTTTGAGAGCTAAAAATGAATAACTCTCCGGAAGGTTGTAATGATTTGCACTCACAGAAACCATACATGAGCGTTTCATCATTTATCTCTGAACAATTTCGAACATTCTAACTATCGAAAATTCAAATATAGAAAATGGCAGAACGCTGTTTTTCTGCACCCTTCCGAGTATCTGGGGAAGAGTCTTCATCTCTGAGTAGTTCATCCCTTCGTTTCTTATGATTTGCTGCTTCTGCCTTTAGCCTGCCTTTCCGCTGGGCTCTGACGCTTCCCTTCTGCGTGTGAGATCTCTTAGTCTTTTATGAAGAGCGTGGCAAACAGTTTCATAAAGAATGTTGCTTGAAAAATTTCAACCTCTCTCTTCCTGATGGCTTTTTAAGTCGCTTCCCAAGAAAAGCCATTCTTATTCCCAGATGACCAATTGTGAGTATTATTTTTATAATCTTACTTTCTTGTACTTAGCTCTTTAAACCCCTGGAATGTGCTCTCCTTATGTCGTGAAGCAGGTGTCTGAATCAATTTACCTCTTGATTTCTCCTCTACCCAGTGTGTTCACTAGTTCCTGCTCTCTGCACCACCTGGAGGACAACCTGGTCACACAGTAACATCAAGGCACCTGTGGGCCTCTGCAGGGGCCTGTGGCATTCATCCATTTGCCTGTCCCTAAACAGTACTGCATTTACTAGTTATTATTCCTAGCAGCATTTGCCTGTAATTTTTATGCTGTTAATTATTCAGCCTGGGAGTGCACAGTGATTGGCACAGAAAATTTCCTGAGCTCTCTGTGCTGGTGGCCACTGGCCCACATGGTTGCTATTTTTAACTAGTTTCATCTCCCAGAAAACAGTTCAGGTGAGTGCTCGGATTGTCTGTTTTATGAATGAGGGAACAGAAACAGAATGAGGGTGATTAGGAAACTTGCTCCAGGCCCCAGGTGTCATATGGGGTAGAGCTTGAGGTTGACCTCGGGCCACCTGTCCCCCTAGTCCACATGCTACTCGCTAACCTGGCATGTGAGAGTTCCTGGTCAGACACAGAGCAGCACTCGATAAATGGGGAGATTCTGATTCACTAAAATGTGTGAGAGGTTCTTAATTGACTTGTCTTATAAAAATTATTTAACAGAGGGATCAAGTTCTTTCTACTCCTATGGAAAATATTACTAAAATTTGTTGTCTTATCAAATAGATGTAACTCCAATATTTACAGATTAGTTGAAGATCTTAACTCTTTCACATACTGTGTGACATCAGGGAAGCTACTTAACCTCTCCATGACTAAGTTTCCTCTTCTGTAAGACAGAAAATGATAGAGCCTATTTCATGAGCTTTCCATAAGGGTTAAGTGAGTAAATCCTTTAAAAGTTTGGCAAAATTCGCACTATGTAGTGAATGCTCACTGCGCATAGCACAGAGTGAACTCTGGACTCCAGCATGCGGCGTCAAGGTCACAGTCATTACTGCCTACCTTGCCGTGCCTGTAACACCTGTGCCAGGCACCTCCATTGCTCACAGTCAATGAGAAGGAAATTGGTTCAGAGAGTTAATAATCTGCTATTGTCACAAACCTGTTATTATGCAAAGGAAATAGAAATACCGATTTTTCCCCTTGTTCCTAGTCTGAGCGGCTGCAGCTGCAGCTGAGGAAGGGGTCACATGTGCACTTTCTCAGGAACCTGAGCAGATGCTCCCTAGAAAGACTAAAGTGGCCTTTATCATATTTACTTGAGTGATTTGGGTTTGCTTGGTGTTGGGATTAGCTCTCCGGTCCTAATCATTTAGCTAGTGTGGAAGGGCTGCTCGGCCACTGTCTAGCTGCCCTAGGGGAGCTCATGACCTGGCCTCAGACCCCTGTAGGCCACTGGCCAGTCCAGTTCAGTATCCTGGCAAGGAAGCTGGTGTTTCTCCCATGGGGCAACTGAGGTATCAGCCCCCACCTGAAGGAGGGCACTGTCCCTTCCCCACCTCTTCAGGATGTCAAGTAGCCTGAGGCCACCAGGGCCAGGGTTTTCTTTTTCTTTTTTTTTTTTTTTTTTGGCCAGGGTTTTCTTTCTAGGCTTCCCCTCCTCTTGGGAAGAGGCCCCACTGCTGAGCTCCCCTACAGAGGGTCTGGGACCTTTGTGGACCGCTGCACGTGGCCAAGCTCCTTGTTCCCCATCTTGTCCCCTGTCCCCCCCACCCGCGCACAGTGTCTTCTCTCTTCAGCTCTCCCTGGATTCCCAGCCTCTGCCCCCCACTTCCCCTTTGCCCACAGAAGAGATGGGGTCCTACCCTCTTCTGCAAGGCAAGCATCCCAGACCCTGCCCCAGCAACCCCACCAGGAGAAGAACTTTCTGTGGCAGGCAGAGGCATGGCAGGCCTGCAAGCCTCAGAGCCCCCCAACCAAGGCATGGGATAGCAGGGAGGGTGGGCCGGAGGGAAGTCAAGGGTAGGGGCAAACCCTTCCAGAACACACTTCCTTATCTCACACAAAGTCTAGAATAAAACACCTCTCTTCCTCTCCACAGGCTCTTCCTCTGTGGTGCAGAGACATGAGAAATTCATCTGCTTTCTAAGCCCCAGTGGGGCCATGTGTGTGGAGCCAGTGCTGAGTGAACACCCCACCCCCACCCCACCCCACCCCACCCTGCCCGGAGTTACAGCTGGCGCCATCCTCGTGACCAGTCCAAGGGACCCCTGGACCAGGCTGTCTCCCCTATTTCCCAAGTGGCACAAATCTCAATGACCCCCTCCCTCAACAACTGAGACCCCACACTTCTGAAAGACCACTTCCACTACAAAGAATGTTATATTTCTTATCAACGGGATTTATTTATTTTGGCTGTCCATAATCTGATTTAACATTCAGTTTTTCCCCTCTTTCCTGAGAAACAATTTGGTCCACTCTGTTTCATTGTTCATACTCTGACTTCTGAAAGGCTAAGAGCCAAGATCAAGCTTTTAATACAGTCTTCACAGGTCCAGAACTGCAGGCTCATCTCAGAGAGTTCCCCGAAGAGGAAGAGGAATGTTCAATTCCAAAACACATTTTTTCATGGTTTCATCTGATAATGAAGAAGTGACAAGTGCAGTCAGCGTCACGCGCTCTGACTCGCTGGGATGAGCAGAGTCCTCCCACACAGTGGGAGCCTCAGATCGATCCAGGCAATGCACAGTGACACCAAGCTCTTCTGTGGTTAAAAACACAAAACATTCAGTCACTGAGAATAATGTATTTGGCAGGAAGAGGTGCTGCTTTGTAAAACATTTTAATTTGCCAGGAGTGACTCAAAGATTTAATATAGTCGCTTGTCACAAATTCAACACAGACTTGTGATACAATATGCTCAGCTGCCTCTCTCTATCACCCAGGGCCCTCCACTGTTAGATTCTCTGGAACTCTCCAGCTGTGGGTTTGCTATCACTGCAAGGTCTGTGTGGTTCCCAAGCCTCCTCTAGACCCTCAATGCATGTGCCAGAGACTCCCAGGCAGGCAGCCCCAGTGAGAGGGCAAGAGAGGAGAAGCCCCCATGGAGAACTGGACAAAGTGAAGCTTCTCTTGACACAGAATGCACAGGCCCCAACTGCCCCCCCCCCCGAGTTAAACAATTATGGAGTGATGTTATCAGGATCCCAAACAATGCTTGGAATTATTACTTCCATTGGCTCCAAACTGCAATATACTCAGCCCCACACTGAGTCTAGGTGTCCAGAAATGGTGGTGATGTCAGCTTCAAATTACACTAGTGTGAAAGTAGCAATAATCTCACAGTAGTTTATAACTCAACTACAAAATCTTGGTTCTTGTAAAAACACTGAGGCTGGCAATTGGTCTGTCAGAAAGGGTGGGCTGTGGGATGCAATATTACTGGGCAAGTTATTTTGGGGTTACAGGTGACATAAGTCTATGTAAGTCTAACTCGAACCACTTTCTGTAAAAGGGTCTTCAGTTCACAGAACCCTCAGCCATTACACTACCAGACCCTGGTGGGGGGAAGAAATAACTGGGCTTCCAGGGCAGCCTAGGGCTCTAAGTTAGAAAGTTCTTTGGGTTATCTCTGCCAGTTGGCTTTACTTGGCAGAGAACGGCACTACCCAGAG
Organism: Otolemur garnettii; assembly: GCF_000181295.1. Classification (NCBI taxonomy): domain Eukaryota; kingdom Metazoa; phylum Chordata; class Mammalia; order Primates; family Galagidae; genus Otolemur; species Otolemur garnettii. The sequence continues at coordinate 1,340,080 of NW_003852583.1, forward strand.
CATGCACCAGCTGTTAGCCAACTGGGGACAGTGTGACCTGACATACTTTCCACCTAGATCCAGCATCCACAGGTGCTCCCTGAGGCCTGCGTGTCTGGAAGTCAAACCCAGATGAATGAAATGGTCCAGGGATGGAGGGTGGGGTGGAGAAGCTGTGAGTCACACCATTCGGGGGACTCACTGACTCATTCGTGGATCAGGCCACCATCCCAAGGTACAGTTGGGTCAGGCCAAAACTGGGGCCATCTCATGGCACTTTCTAGGACAGGAAAATCACTGAGACACACAGCAGAGAAAAGGCCTGAGCAGCGTCCTGTGGCGCTCGGGGTTTGCCAGGTTGCTCTCCAATGTCCAGGCTGTGCATGCAGGATTTACCCTGTCTTCCTTTTAGAAATGAAGAGACCAAGACTTGGTTAAGAATCTAGGTGTTTGGATTACATAGTGTCATTGCCACTGCTGGTCAGCGCCATGGCTTATCTAGGTGCCAAACCAGAGGCTATGCTGTTGTCCCACTCAGGAACAATTGCTCTTAGGTGCCTGAGGGCTATTTACCTTAGCAGAAGAGAAAGAGAGAGAGTCTGAGGGTGAAGTAGTCTTAGAATAGATCTCAGTCTTTATAGATCTCAGTCTTTAGCAGAGCTTAGTGATCTTCAGGAGAGAGACCCCGTGCTGGCCTTCTTCAGGCAGGAGGAGACAGAGTCAGTGATAGAATGCGCATCCTCCCGACTGCCTTCTCTCCCAGCCTAATATGAGGCTGATCTCGTGCCTCTCACCACCACAGGTGTAGAGACTGCCAATTCACCAATGCTCTCATCTCATAAGCTCTCATGCTTGTTAGGAGAGCTAAATCCCTCCCCATGCCCCTTTCCCAAGGTGTTCCATTATTGAGCTACCAGTGTTACTTATAACTCTCACTCCTAGCCACAGACTACATGGGCTGCTACATTACCCCCCTTTTTTTATACGCAAACACAATAATTTTTAATGTGGCAAGGGCAGTTCTTTCTGTTGTCTAGCCATTTTCTTCCTAGGCAAAAGAATATGTTGATTGTCAAAGTTCTAAATTCCAGGTAAGGGCTTTTTAAATGATGAGGCCTAATATAGATTCAAGCTATTAGGGGCTGCTAGGGAGAAATGCTGATTGTAATGTTAATTCCCTCAAAGGTCTTTTTAAGCTGAGAAAACAAACTGAGAAAATCTTAGCTGAGAGAATTTACCATTTCTTTGACTGTATGAACTTTCCTTTGTTATTTGAATTGTACTTAATGGATGAATAAAAGATTACACTTTCCTTGCAATCTTTGCAAGCAAGGATTTTATTCTCACTGTTCCAAAGGTTTTGCTACTCTGTTTCTTGGTAGCAAAATTTCTACTGCCGTGAACAGATTCACCTTTCCAGAGACTTCGGTTCCCAGGGTCCTTGGTAGCGAAGACCCTACTTCGAGGTTTTGCTTCCTGGCCTGAAGCTTTTCTTTTGCTCTTTGCAAGCAGGGATCTTATTCTCACTGTTCAGAGGCTCCGATACTCGCGATTCTTGGTAGCGAAATTTTCCTTACTAACTAGAGGTTTTAGTACAAGGCTTTCATGAGCCTTGGTACCAAGTTCTTACTTTAATCACCCTTTACTGCTTCCCCACTTAGTAGCTGGCAAGTTGCTACTTCTGTCTTAGCAGCTAGAAAGATGCTGCTTTTCCAGCAGAATTTTTCCTTTGTTAATTGATTCCAGACCTTATCTCTAATGGAGGTCCCTAACGTAAAAGTGACCTTGGAAATGCTCTCCCTTCGTGACCTCCTCTCACATTCTCCCCAAGATTCGCTCACCTAGAGCGTCTTTCCCTTCAGAGCACATCTTACTGCCCTTTGTTAGGACGAGCTAAACAGTAGTGCACGCTGGTAAGAGCCAGGCTACCTATATGTCGGGGACTCAAGGTAACCATATTTAACCAGAGGCGGGTTACCCTAGTCAGGAGACTTAGGGTGACTGAAAACTTTTAACAGAAAAGATGGACAAGAGATAAACTTATCTGCTTTTTCTCTATTATCTCTTGGTCTGGTTTAATTTCCTCAAATTCTGAGGCTTCACAGGTCTGCCCCTCTTACAGGCATTCCATGAAATAGAATTGAATTATACTGTTTTTCCAAGAATAGGTTGAAATGAAGATATTCAAGAAACAAGGTTGTTTTAACTCCTTCTGTTCTTAGCAGAGCCGCAGTCCCTGGCCCTGGGCCATACACCTGAAGTTTCCATTCTCTTTGTCTCCCTGGATCACTCAGAGAGAAACGTTCTTTTCATTGGTATTCTGTGTTCTTTTCCTCTGGCAGTTTTTTCTCAGATAGCCTGGCTTCCCACCTTATGGCATTTGAAGTTAACTGGGGGATTTCTCAGCTGATCTTCTGCCCATAGACCTTTATTAGCTTCAACTGTCTCGTCTTCAGCTGTTTTATCTCAGTTGCCAGGTTTTTCATTTCTGTCGGCCTTTTACCTCTTACAATCTTTCCCATTCAAATTGAACCTTTTATTGCGTTAAAGGGGCCGGGGGCATGAGTTCCAGGGCTGTTCCTGCTGAAGTGGACTCGGGTACAGGGGAAGGCAGCAAAGGTTCCTTTCCCGAACTTGGTTGACTCTTACAACCTAGTCCCAAACTTTTTTTTTTTATTAAATGATAACTGTATACATTAATGCAAACATGGGGTACAGTGTCGTGTTTTCATATACAATTTGAAATACTTTCATCAAACTGGTTAACGTAGACTTTGTGTCATTTACTTAGTTATTGTGTTAAACCATTTATACTCTAGTTGGAGAAAAGTTCACTTGGACCCTTGTTAGACGGACCATACTATGCAGCCCTAAAGAAAACGTTCTTCTTAGCATAGGCTCAAACTTCTTTGCTGTTTTGCCGAAGGCTTTTGTTTATTAGAGGTTCTTCTTATCTCCCAGTTCTATCTTTCCTCTCTAGAGGCTTTCATCCGCTTTTCCCCCCAGCCACTTCACAGAAGAGGCTAAAGGCTTTTCAGCTTTTTTCTACAGAAGAGGGAGTTAGAATTTGGAAAGACAAAGTGTAGAAAAGAAACTGAATGAAGAGGAGGCCTGTTGCCGGCTGTCTTGTTGGCTTTTTGTCTTACATATTTCTTTCTCTATCCTTCCCCTTTCTCTTTTTCTTCTCTTTGTTCTTAGCTTATCCTCCCTTCGGCCCTCGTTTACCAGATCTCAGCAGCTTGTTCTCTATCCTGCCGACTACCCATTCGTCACTGCCGCTGGTCAGGGTCTGGGCCTGGTTGGTCTCCAGCCCAGGCTTATCCAGGTTCCAGACCCAGTGCTGTTGTCTCACTCAGGAACAATTGCTCTTAGGTGCCTGAGGGCTATTTACTTTAATAGAGGGGAGAGAGAGAGATAGTCTGAGGGTGAAGTAGTCTAAGAATAGATCTTAGTCTTTAGCTGAGCTTAGTGATCTTCAGCAGAGAGACGCCATGCTGGCATTCTGCAGGCAGGAGAGGAGACAGAGTCGCAGTAAGCGGTCAGTGATACAATGCACATGCTCCCCACTGCCTTCTCCTCCAGCCTAAAATAAGGCTGATCTCCACTGGTGTAGAGACTGCCCATTCACTAATGCTCTCATCTCATGAGCTCTCTCCTGCTTGTTAGACAAGCTAAATCCTTCCCCATGCCCTTTTCACAAAGGTGTTCCATTATTGAGCTACAGGTGTTTCTTATAACTCTCACTCCTCCTAGCCATACGCTGTACAGGCTGCTACAACATAGTTCAGAAAATGTTATTTTATTAAATAAGGCATGAAGTGAAATCATCTTTCATAACACGAGTACAGGGAAGGAGGAAGCCTTCTGACATGTCTGAGGCCACTGGGGTAGGGTCTGCGGGAGTTGGCAGGGCAAGGACCTCGTGCCATGAACACACAAGCTGTCTTTCAGGGAGTAGTATCTTGGACTGGACGTGACATTCTTAATGAGGCCTGGCCAGTGGAAAGTGAGCCTCATCCTCTGTCATAGCCTGGGCATTTCATTAACAATAGAATTGATCCATCTTCACTACTCCTTCCCGGCCGTAGGAACGTGGCAGCCTGACTCTAACCCTATCCTGCTTGACGTACAGCAAGGACCACAGAGGCGGGATGTCTGAGCTTAGCAGAGCCCTTCCACTGAAGCTGGTGAAGGGCAGGCAGTGACCCCATGCTAAGAGTTCACGCACGCTGATGCTGCTGTTCTAAAAACAGGACAAGAAAGACGCTCAACGGTCCTGAAGCATGAGTGTAGAGACCAACTAACTTCAAACCAGGCTGTAGTCTCCACTGTTAGATTTGACTGAAAGCTGCTCACAGGCAAATTTGGCTGTGATATTCCCTGTGTGCAGAGCTCAGCATGTAAGCAACTGCAGTGGTTCACAGGTGTCTTTGGGGTTGTGGACATCTTTGCCGATGTCCCATAGCTGACCAGCTGGCCAGTATTTGTGTGTGGTTGAGTAAGTGCCAGACTAGGTTCTTCATCAGATGAACGGCTAACCATTCTGGGGTCTCTTCTACAGAAAGTATGATGTGGTCCAAGCCTAGGTAGAAGATGTCACCACTCAAGTATCATCACAAATGTTTAGCAGAGAAAGTGTGTTCATCCGCTAGGCAACCATCCCAAGATGTCACAGACTCGGCAGCTCAGACAAGAGATGTTTACTTCTTTCAGTTCTGGATGTTGGAAATTGAGGTGAAGGTTTGGCTTTTCCTGAGCCTCGCTTCTCAGCTTGTGGGCAACTCTGTGGGTTCCCTCCGTGGGTTCCCTCTGTGCCTGCGTGGGTTCCCTCCATGCCTGCGCAGTCCCCCCATCCCTAGTGTCTCTCTTTCTTTTGATAAGGACCCACGTTATACTGGGTTAGGGTCTCAGCTTCTTGACCTCATTTAACCTTAATGACCTGCTGAAAAGCCCCATGTCCACACACAATCACATGCAGGTTACAGCTTCAATCACATGAGTATGAATTTTTAAAGGAGATTCAGTCCATAACAAAGGGCAAGGCCTACAGTAGCTGGTTGTTTGCTTTTATTTTATAGAAGTTTTTTTTTTTTTTTTTTTGAGACAGAGTCTCACTATGTCACCCTTGGCATCACAGTTCACAGCAACCTTAAACTGGGGCTTAAGCAATTCTCTTGCCTCAGTCTCCCAAGTAGCTGGGACTACTGGCACCTGCCACAACCTCCCCGCCCCCCCCTTTTTCTTTTGGTTGTTGGTGTCGTTGTTTATCAGACCCCTGGGCCAGGTTCGAACTCACCAGCCCTGGTGCATATGGGCCGTGCCCTAACCACTAAGAAATAGGCTCCTAGCCTATTTTTCTCGAGCTTTCAGTTTAGAATCCTGCTGGCATGATTTCTATTCCTGATGGTTGGCATGAGGACTAGCCTCTTCTTAAGGCCAAAGTGGACAGTCTTCCTGCCCTGCTGGACAAGCTGAGCATTGCTGACAGCTACCGCCTGATCTGATACAGCAGACACCTCTGTCAACCGGGCAATAAACGCTGTTTCTCTTCATTTAAGGTTAAACTTGTAACTTTTAAAAAATATTTTTTTGTCCACAGACAAGCCCAGACCTAGGATGCTCAGCTCTCCACCTGGTCGTGGGAGACAGTTTGGATGGTTTGGGCTCTTTCATTTAACCCCAGGAGCCACCAAGATGGTCAGCTATACACACAGTTGTCAGCCTTCCCAGCTGAATGGCAGGGGTGGAACTGAGAAGACTGGCTCTGATGTGGACCATGGGTTAGAACCAATACACCACAATGGCTCAAGAGGTAAAATGGAGCAAGACAGCTCTACTCCACAGGATGAACAGAAATCAGCCCACTGATCAGTTCCTCCAATAAATGTGAATGGATTGAACTCACCACTCAAGAGACAAGGGCCAGCTGAATGGGTGAGAAAACAGAAGCCAACCATCGACTCCCTCCAGGTGACACAGCCAACCCACAGGACTCATTTAGACTCAAGATAAAAGGATGAAAAACAATATTTCATGCAAATGGAAATCAGCAGAAAGCTGGAGTTGCTGTTCTCATATCAGATAACATGGATTTCAAATCAGTAAAAGATAGTCATTATATAATGGTAAAAGAAAAAAATCAGTAATCCTAAATATCTCCACACCTAGCATAGTTGCAGCAGATTCGTGAAGCCATCCTTCTCTGCCCAGACAAGATGGTAAGCAGCAGCCCCCAAATAGGCAGGAACTTCATCCCTCCCCGTCTGAATGAGATGGAACTTCCAGACAGAAAAACAAAGAAACACTAGGTGTAAAGAGAACTCTGGAACAAATGGGCCTAGATAACATCCTCGGAATTGTATCGCTGTATGTTTCTTTGATTTAATGGCTGTAAACTGAAAATTTAAACAATTTTATCTCTATGATATTCAAACCATAGTAACAAACAAAACTCTAGAGAAATTTTTAAAAATCAAACAACAAATAAAAAATACTTTGTTGATGCTGACATTTTCATAATATTTTATTTTAACCAATTCTTTCACTGCATTTAGTATTTCGGTAAATCCATCAAATGACCACAATTTCATGTTAACAAAAGGAATCTTTAAAGGATTCTCAGTGAACCCCTGACACCTTCTTGCCAAAATCAAGACGTTAGGCATATTCTCCTTTGCAACCACACATGCAGAATTTTCTCAGTTCTGGGAGCCTCTGTGTAAGAAGGAATAAGACAGAAGGGGGGATGTTTACAGAGACTAAAATCTCTGGTCTGAGACATGTGACTTGTGAACGAATGTTGGAACAACTGAGGGAGCGAAGTCTGAAAAGTAGATTTGCTGGAGGATGCAAAATGACCTTCATGGATTAAAAGATATCTTTAGATTGCTTATTGTCATGGACAGAATGTTTGTGTTTCTGCAAAATTCATAGTTTGAAGCCCCAACTCCAGCAAGGACGCAGCAAGAGGGTGGCTGTGTGTATGACAGGAAGAGAGCTCTCTCCCCAGAACCTGGCCAAACTAGCACCTGACCTTGAGGTTCAGAACCCAGAGAAGTGAATCTCTGCTGTTTCAGCCATACAGTCTATGGTAGGTTAAGGTACCTACTCTACTCATAGTATTTCTTCTGGAACCCATTTCTCTTGGGTGTACAAACTATTTGTATCCAGAATTACTTTGTTATTATTCACTCGTGTATAAAGAAATGTCATCCATAAAAACTCCAGATGTGTGAAAGAAATAAATCAATGATGACATTCTAGAAGGAAACAAGATCACAGCCATTTTCCAGGTGATGGTCTGTCTTACAAACAGAACATGCAAAAGAAATTGACTCTCTGAGCAAGAACAGTTGTCAAGTTTGATTTTTTGATATAAAAGTTGGTCTGTGTTTTCTAGTGTTCAGCAAAATAAAAAAGTATTATAAATCAGAAAGTTCAAGAGTTTCTGAAAGACCTTTGTTGCCCCGAGCTGATGAGCTGGAATGATCCCAGAATTCCCGCTGCCATCTTGTTATGCGTGAAGTGTGATCTAAACAGCCTCCAGCTCTTCCTCCAAATATCTCCTGGTCTCACAAGCCTTCTAAATAACAGTGGCTGAAACTGATGATCATGTGTGTTTATACTTTTTTGAGTCCCTGCTTTAATTAAAATGTAGGCCTGATTTTTTATTTTGTGTTTAAGAACCATTAAAGATTCCTTTGGACTTTGAAGGCTGCTGATTAGGTTTGTAAAATTTCCCTTCTCACCGCCCTCCTCTCCTCACAACCACCCTGGTGAATCGAGGCCGTTTAACCTCCACCGGTGTATTCACAAAATCATTAAATCCAGTGCAAAATGCATCATTTTCAAAGTAACATACTTTTACCTGGAGTTAATAAGTATGACAAAAATAGTGAATATTTTTATACTCCTTAGTTACAAAAGATTGGAAAACAGTGAGTCGAAACCCATCTCTCTCCTTTTTCTTCAAGCTCAGAGTTTCTAGAGCCCATTAATACAGTAATATCCTTTGCATACCTCCAAAGGACAAGCACCCAACAGTTTCCAAACTTCTTCTGGACTGTGGATTGAGACGTTAATCATAATCAGAGACTAAAGGTGAACTATTTCTGGCCTTGGACTTCAGTATCAATGATGGAAGTCTAGGACATCGGTCTACATAAAAACTCACCCAGAAGGAAGGTTTAAGATTCTGCTGCCTCAAGTGGTAAATAGAGGCTAGAAAAAAAAAGATTCTTCTGGGTTAGTTTTTTTTTAAAAAGTTCAGGGAATAAGTGAAGGTAAGCATTGGCTTAAAAAAGAAAACCAAAAGCATTGAATTCCACGTCTGAATGATGAGCAACGAGCTCCCAAGGCAGCGGTAGTGATGAGTGTTGGGCTGAATTAGGTGGAAACATTTCAACAATTTGGAAGTCGCCTGATTCTCTAGGTGCAGAGCAGAGAGAATACTGACTGGCACACGGCTGTGATGAAGGTGGGACTGTTAGCGCCAAATGAAAGAGCCTCCAGGGAAGCTACTTCATACACCAACGGTGTTATTTCAAATGAATTTTCACGTTTCAGAGTTCAGAAAGAAACACAAGAAGACCGAGTGAAGTATTCATGATAATTTCTGGAAAACTCTTCTGTTTTTTGTATCCTGCCTGGTATTGAATATGTACACATATAAATCTTTGTAATATTTACTTAATTGAACTACACGTAAAGCACCATTTGTTTTCAAAGTGTTTTGCTCATATCATTACAGCTTATGGATTATGAAAAATGCATTCCTAATACCTGTGCTTTATCTGCCTGAGTCCAACACAATGACTGCCAAGGCCTGCTCACCGTACTCGCTCCTGATTTCAGCTGAGTCACGGGTGTTATCTGTGTACCGTGCACTCAACCTACACAGACCAACACCCTGCCTGTTGTGTGGGTGCTTGAGATGGATTAAACACAGGAACAAGAAACTCTTCTAAGCCTTTGTGCAATTGCTGTGGTGTGGGTGTACATATGTGTTGAAGTTAAGTTTTTGCTAGTACAAGTGTATTGTGTTGAGGGCAAGGAAGGCAATGGTTCTGTTGGTGCCACCCAGACACCTGTGTGAGTGATGGGGTCAGTGAAGTTAGCCGCAGTGCCTTTGAATAGGATGCTTGACCATCCCGCTCCTATTCTCCAGTGACACATTCTGAACCCTCCACACTGCCCAAGTGTGCAAATAGGAATGTGCCTAGTTATATGACTGCACATAGAAAGGTCCTAGTTACATGACTGCACACAGAAAGGTCCTAGTTACATGACTGCACACAGAAAGGTCCTAGTCACATGACTGCACACAGAAAGGTCCTAGTCACATGACTGCACACAGAAAGGTCCTAGTCACATGACTGCACACAGAAAGGTCCTAGTCATATGACTGCACACAGAAAGGTCCTAGTCATATGATTGCACACAGAAAGGTCCTAGTTATATGATTGCACACAGAAAGGTCCTAGTTACATGACTGCACACAGAAAGGTCCTAGTTATATGATTGCACACAGAAAGGTCCATTTTGTTCTGCATTGGAAAGAAACCTCACAACCTCACAACTGGGTACAACCACTACCCAGTTTCAGGTGTCATTCTCAACCAAAAGTTGCATTGTTGTTCAAAGGCCTTCACTGAGGGAGGCTGAAAGAACCAGATGTGCCAAATGGAGCATAAAATGTGTGGCCTGTGTCAACTCTGAAAGATGAAAGCCAAAGGGAATCAGTAACCAGAATTAACAACATTGTAGAAAGGTATTTTTCTCTTAAAATCTAATTGTTACATTTTCTAGGAGAGGAAAAAAGAGAGAGAGAGGAGACGGCCATGACTCTGGGCAACCTGCACACGTGAGTTACCATGGGCGGAGGAGCCGCTGTCGGGCTGACGTGCTGCCCGTTCAGATGGAGGCACTTGGGTTTAGTCTCCTAAGCTGATCCCAAAAGTCATCTGCATCATTTCGCTACTTTAAGCATAAATCACTGATAGCACTAATAGCCCTGATGGATCTATTTTATTCGATTAATCAAGTCGCTTGATGTGGTTCCAGTTGCTGTGCTTCACCAGGGAGATGGGATTGCATGATGCACAATTTTTCATGCTGATTCCTCTAATTACCAAACTTTAATGCAGTTGCTGGTCAAAAATCACAAGTGTATTTGATTTAACAAATGCTTCTTTTACCACAAACAAAGCCCTTGAGGTATGCTTTTAGAGGTGGGGATGATTTTCTTCTCTGCATTACCTAATCTGATAAAGTGCAGCCAGATGATTCAGAGTGAGGATCCAGATGCAGAAAAATTCTTTAAACATTTCAGGGCTCTTTTTAAAGTTCTTCCTGGCTACCCTGTCATGCTGTGTTATGGCAAGCGTGCCATATGTGATTTAACATAAATTAGTGGTAGAAACAATGAGATTAATATAGCTAAGTTATAATTCCAAGGGTGCAAGTCCTATTTACTAAAAATATAGGACATCTGAGGCCATAATTTTCCCGATAGCAGATCCTGAAACAGAGAATCAAATCTAGCCATGTACAAAAAATACGTTGTAGACACCAGATCCTTTGGGAGTCATTTGGAAGAAGGTGCCCAAGAGAAGCTCTGAAGTAGCTCTTGGTGAGAGCAGGAAGAGACGGTGGTTTGTAGGGCAGAGAAGGACAGTGAGCAGTGTCCATCACACACATGGGAGCCCGCAGAAATGACCACAGGGAATGTAGGTTCCCCAGGGAGACAGAGAAAGAGCCCTTCTGGGGGGCAGAATGGAGATGATTTTTATGCTTTTCTGGGGCACAGAGAGGCATCTTCTCCAAGGGAAAGAACTCTGGCATGGAAGCAAGATGGTAAGAAACGCCACATGAACTGCAGGGCCTAAGGAACCCGGGCGCCTGCACCCTGCAGGGCGTGAACCCCAAGTCTTCTGATGTCAACCAGAAAAGAGCTTCAAGGCTGAATGGAGGTTTAAGTCTTGCCGGGTGATGCAGTGTTGCCGTGAAGCCTACAGTAAGAGCTGAGTTGTGTGGACTTCCTCTCTCTCTGTCACACAGACGTTCTCCTATACTTCTGTGGTGACATTATTGGCCTGACACAGCTAGAAAAGAAGAATTCCTCCCAGTTTGAGTGACCTGTCAAAGCAATGATTGCACCAGACAGGTTCAAACAGACAAGGGAGACTTTTTCAAGGCTATGATCATGAAGCAAAGGGTCACTCCTGGGTCTGAGCTCATCTCTGCTGACACAGATGTGGGGGTTGTCATGAGCTGGTGGCCAGAGCATGGGGAAGTCAGGCTAAGGTGGCCAGAGGGACGTGGCCAGCAGCTAAATCTCCTCATCTCCCATGCCGTTCTCTGTGGCTGGGCCATCTGTGTTTGCTGCTTCTCACCCACTGAGGTCCTGCCCTGACTCTAGGACACAGGGTGCCACCCACCTAGATGACTGGATGCCAAGGGCATGATTCCCAGGTCCTCAAGAAGGATATTTGTAAAACCGCCAGGAGAATTTTTAACAGATATGTGTATATACGTATATATGTCAAAAGTGTAGAGAAAGACTTTGTAAGGGAAAAGGAGAAAAGGGAGGTGAGGGGCTGGACTCAGGATGAAGCCTGCCTGAAGTTCCACCAAGCTGAGGGCCTGCTAAGGCTGTCTTGGGCAAGGCCATGACTAACACTTAGCAAATCTGTTGGAATTGCATGAAGGAAGGAGCTATGTTAAAAAGATTAAAAAGGAGAAAATAAGCTCCTGAGAAAAATGAACAAAGGACGGGGCTCAGGGCAAGGCACTCAGGCACCTCATGGGACAGTGTGACCCAGATGCAGGTGCCCACCGCAGGCCGTGGACGAGCTCCTGCTTCTCAGGCAGCTTCAGAGCTCGCTGCCAGCCCTGCTGCCTCCAGTTCCCACTCTCAAAACCAGGAAGTGGAACTCTTGGGTGTGTTTCAAGAACTAGGCTTGACGTGAGGTAACGGATGGTCAGTTGGATAAGGTTGGGTTTTCTGGTATGTCGGGCAGCAGGCAGGCTACCTGTTGTAGGGCAGAGAACGTCTTGGAGCTATACTCAGTGAGCAGAGGTAGAACCTTGTGCAAATGTGGAAGTCTGCAGCATGAGCTCTACAGCAAGGGTATCTCCAAAAGCGGCCACTGCAGCCCTCTGTGCTTCTCAAGACCTCATAAATGCAGGGGAGAGTCACAGCAGGGAGCAGAAGGCAAGTGCTCCTCCTGGGCTGGCACAGTCTTTTCTCTGAGGAAAGAGACCTGGGGACAGCACTGCCCTGTCCGCAGAAGATCGATGATGTCACTGGAAAGGGTGTTTTCAAATAGCCCAGCCTGAAGACATCCTGGCAGAGACGTCTGGGAGCCAGGTACGCAGGTAAGTTTACAGTCTAAGAAATGTCTGAGTCGTCTCAAGGAGTAGGGCGCTGGCCCCATATGCTGGAGGTGGTGGGTTCAAACCCAGCCCCAGCCAAAAACTGCAAAAAAAAAATTCTGAGTCTAGGTAAAGAAAAACAAAGCAGGTTAAGAGAGATCAGACTAGAAGTGGTCAATTAAGACACATAGATTAAATTGTCCCAGAGGAGAGTGGGAAGGGAGACAGTGGAAGGTGGAGACAGCATGACCACCAGCATTTGAAAGCAGGGGTAGGTGAGGGACGGGTGGGAGGAGGGTTGAGAAGACAGCAGAGGATCAGCTGGACCTGCAGAAGGAAGCACACAGAGAGCTGAGAAACTAAGGAGAAAGGATGTGTCAAGGTCAGTGGTGTCAAATTTATAATGATACAGAAATAAGGGATGTTGGTGCCAGGGTTGGCCAGCATTTCCCAAGCAGGCTGGTCCCTAGGAGTTCCAGGCATAAAGGTGGCTCCATCTTTGCCCGATGCTTGCACCCCTGCCTGGGAGGAATGTGAGCCTCCAGAGCAAGTGGCCTGTCCTGCTCACACTTAGCAAGTTCTACACAATAGCTCGGACATCAGAATGCAGGAAATATGAGGAATCTGTGGGTCTCTCCTGGGCCTTCATCCCAGTGTAGGACCCACTCATTATCTCCAGGGGAGGGCTCAGTGCACAGTGCAGCTCAATCCACCACAACAAATGACTCCCTGACAAATGTGTCAGTGCAAAGCATTCCCAGCCCTCGCCTTGGTGGGTCTCAGTGTGTGCATTTCCTAGATGGGCCAGGAGATTCCAATGGCAGGGTGGAGGGTGTGTGTGTGTGTGTGTGCACATGTGCACGTGCACACGCATATATGTGAGTGTGTGTGTGTATGCATACTTGTGTGTGTACATTGTGTACTTGTGTGTGTGCACACGTGTGTATGTGTGCGTGTGTGTGATGACTGCCTTTTGCTGACTCTTATCTGAAAGAGTCAGATGATGCAATTTCAACTTTTGTTTTTAAAATCCATTTTTAAGGCCATCTCCATTTTTGTAGTTAGCACTTCATTCCACTCTGGCCTCCACGATTGCAGGTCACTGTCTGAGGAGCTGCCCAGGCGCAGCCCAGTGCCTTGCTCGGCGTATTTCATGTACATTAGCACCAATCCGCCTAATCTTCCTGCACTTTGTGACGAGAGCTGCTTTAAGCAGGAGGCAGGAGTCATGTGGCAGGTCCCTTCCTAGAGGCCAATCCTGAACATGGTCACAGTCAGCCTCCAGTGGTCCTATAGCTGCACAGTCAGCCTCCTCACCTCGCAGCTGCCCAGCCTGGAGCATGTGAACAGTGAAGCAGTTTGACCCCACGCCCTGCTGCTCTGCCGACAAACCGAGAAAAGGACTATCCAACATCCTTCACCACCCAGCTGGTGACCAGCAAGGGTCTGGGCTCACACTCCATCAGCACCTTCCAGCCCGGCCCCAGCTGTGTGTGCTGTAGAAGGCAGTACCAACTTCCTCTCTAGTCTCTATTCTGACCAGCTGCCCGAGGCCTTCTGCAGAGAGACTTGCTGTTGTGCCCAGTGTCCATATTTAGGCCAAATTCTTCCCACACACCTGACACAGCTAAGTAAAGACTAAGGCAGTGACTGCCATAGAAATATCAGCCTGCAGGGCCTGCTGAGGAAACAGGCCATGGGCACCAGCTGCTTCTACTGGGAGCCAGACTCCGGCCCTGGGGTGAGGACTATGTCCTGGGAACAGAGCCTTTCTGTGCTCAGATGACATGACTCCCTGAAGAAGGCGTGTCTGGGTAGTGTCCCCCCGACGTCCTGTGTCAGGCTGTCCTTTAGTCCTGTTCAGACACAGATGAGGAGGGGAAGTCAGACACACAGGAGTCTCCTGTGATGACGATCAGCCCACGCAGCTGCTGGCCTTCTTGACCTGGCTCTGTGCACTCTCCTCTCCCATTCCAGCCCTTGGTCATCTGGCTCTGTGAACACTCTGGACTCCCTCTGTCTTCACAGCTCTGGGTGTCCTCACTCCCACTCTTAGATAGAGGCTCCTCCTTTCCCCTTGGGGTGCAGAGAGGCCTCTTGACCACTCCAGCCCCTCCAGTCCATTCCACAGCAAACTGGCAGTTTCCTTCATAGCTTTTTGCAATGATTTGGCTTCTTGATTTTGGAAAGGAGGTAGGGAGCCGGTTCTTCTGCTCAGGGTCGCAGAAGATCGAGATCATGGTATTGAACAAACTGTGTTCTTTTCTGAGTGAAGAAGAATCTGTTTCAAAGCTGATTCAGACAGTTGGTGGAATTCGGTTCTATTGGGGAAAAAAAATTCTTGATACTTGTTAAAAATGGTGAGGCAGACTATTCACAAGGAGACAGTGATAGGAATCAGCATCCTGCATTGAAGCCTTGCTATGGGGAGAGACTCCAACAGGGATGAGCAAAGAGTTACAGGTTAGTGGATGGAAAGTTATTAAAATAAAACATCGGGTATAAGGAGCTTCTGGGGAAACTGACCTAACTGGATATTCCTAGAGGTAGAGTGATAAGATACAGAGGGTGGTCTGGTACGAGTGATAGGAGGTGTTTGCTAAGCTGCTGTTGAATAATTCTTATCCACACTGGATTATTATCCACTTTGGATTCACACAAGGACAAAGGAGGAGCCCGAGGTTGAACCAGCAAGGACTTGGGATCCAGACTCAAGTTTTGGTCAGAGAGGAGAACCTCTGTCAGTTCTGTGTGGAGTAGCCCCCATCTCCTTGTTAGCTGTCCATAGGGGGTGGTTCTTGGGCTCTAGAGGCAGCTAGCATCTCTGAGCACAGCAATCTTCCCATCAGAGCCAGCATGACCAAATCTGTTCCTTCCAGGACCTACGGTCTCTCTGTGGTCCATACCTGCGGTGTCCCTGAGGTCCATGCTTACAGTCTCTCTGCAGTCCGTACATGGAATCTCTCTGCATTCTGTGTCTACAGTCACTCTGAGGTCCGTACCTGCAATCTCTCTGCATTCTGTGTCTACCGTCTCTCTGCGGTCTGTACCTGCGGTGTCCCTGAGGTCCATGCTTACAGTCTCTCTGTGGTCCGTACCTGCAATCTCTCTGCATTCTGTGTCTACGGTCTCTCTGCGGTCTGTACCTACGGTCTCCCTGAGGTCCATGCTTACAGTCTCTCTGCGGTCCGTACCTGCAATCTCTCTGCATACTGTGTCTACCGTCTCTCTGCGGTCTGTACCTGCGGTCTCCCTGAGGTCCATGCTTACAGTCTCTCTGTGGTCCGTACCTGCAATCTCTCTGCATTCTGTGTCTACGGTCTCTCTGCAGTCTGTACCTAGGTCTCCCTGAGGTCCATGCTTACAGTCTCTCTGTGGTTCATACCTGCAATCTCTCTGTGTTCCATGTCTACAGTCTCTCTGCAGTCTGTGTCTGCCACATACCCCTTTCTGCCTCTGCCCAGTGGACTTACACTTGGAGGTCGGGAAATCCAGGAGTCTTTCTATTTTAAAGAATGTAACACAAATTACATCTACTGCCCCATCTCAGTAGTACCTAGACTGGTGTTTGACCAAATAACTGGGGGAGGGAATCTTGTAGGGGGACCATTAGAACTCTCCCTCCCCCACCTAGAAGGCTCTCCTTCCCAAAGAAGACACTACCAGTCCTGAAGGGGATCACCTGACCTCAGAGTGCAGAAATATGTGAGTCACAGACTGATGTTATAAGTAGGAAATAGATGAATAAGCACCACAGTTTGAACGTCGACAGTCCTATGTCAGTAACTGAAGTCTCAATTGGGCTTACAGAGGCAGTCGGCCTGAGCTGCTGCTAGTCACCTTGACCCAATGGACAGGAATAGACCATGCCAGCAACAGCAGAAAACATTCTTCATAGACTCCTTTACATATTCATCAAGACGGAGCATGTTGGGGCCATAAAACATACCTTAACAATGAAAAAAATAGACATTATACAAAGCAGGTTTTCACATGACAATGGTGTTAAGGTAGAAATCAATAAAAGAAAGCTAGCTGGAAAATTCTCTAATATTTTGAAATTTTAAAATATTTTTCTAAATAATACATGGATTGAAGAAGAGCTCAAGAGAAATGAAAAATTATTTTAAGCTACATTAATATGACAAGAGATCTTAATCAAGTTTGTAGATGTAGCAAAAACAGTGCTTAGAAAATAATTATAGCATCAGGCATATACACTGGAAAAGAAATAAGATACAACATTTATGACATAAACTTTCACCTTAGGCAAACTAGAGAAAAGATATATGACTTTAAGTCTAATGCAAACAAAATAATTAAATAATCAAAATTAGAGTAAAAATTAACAAAAATGAATGATAATAATAGAGAAAAAATCAATGAAATCAAATTTAACTTTTAAAAATAATATTGATAAAGTTTATAAACTCTTGAGGGGCCAAAATTAAACAAGGGGAAAGGTAAATACTACCAATGTCAGCAATGAGTCTTCATCTCTATGGAGAATGTGGGCACCAACAGGTTAATTAAAGTACACAATAAAGAATTCTACAAACTTGATAACTAAAATTAAATAGACCAATAATTTGAGAAGACAAAAGTCTCAAAATGTAATGAAGAAAAACAAATAATATGAATAGAACTATTAATATATCCTTAAATAAAGTGAGTCAATAGTCAGTGATATTTCAAGAAAGAGAGAGAGAAGGAAGGAAGGAAGGGAAGGAGGGGAGGGAGAGAGGGAGGGAGGGAGGGAGGGAAAGAAAGAAAGAAAGAAAGAAGGAAAGAAGGAAAGAAGGAAGGAAGGAAGGAAGGAAGGAAGGAAGAAGGAGGAAGGAAGGAAGGAAGGGAAGGAGGGAGGGAGAGAGGGAGGGAGGGAGGGAAAGAAAGAAAGAACAAAAAAGAAAGAAAGAAAGAAAGAAGGAAGGAAGGAAGGAAGGAAGGAAGGAAGG